>NW_026709091.1:0-40801 GCF_030490865.1 Poecile atricapillus | reverse complement strand
TGGGGCACCCCCAGGACACCCCCAGGGCCGCTGACCCCAACGGGACATCTCCTGTGGGCCACCCCAGGGCCACCATTGCCGGCCACCTCAGGGCACCCCCAGGGCTGCCAACCCTGGGGCACCCCTGGGGTGGCTGCCCCTCGTGGGCCACCCCATGGGCCACCACCACCGGCTCCCCCGGGTGCCCACAGGGCCACTGCCACTGGTGTGACACAGGGCCACCCCCAGGGTGACCAGCTCCAGGGCCACTGCCACTGTGGTCCAGCTCAAGGGTCAGCGGTACGGTGGCCACCCCTCTCACGGGCCACCCCATGCCATGTGCCACCACCACCGGCTGCTCCCAGCGGTGCCCCGTGGGCCACCACCATTGGCCACCTGCGGGGCACCCCCAGGATCACCCCCAGGGCCACCCCCAAGGCCACTGCCATGGGCCACCACCCAGTGCCACCACCCAGGGCCACCACGGGCCCGCGGGGTCCCCGGAGCCCCCCCGCCCCCCCGCGGTGTTTTTAGCTCTTTTGTACTTTGGGGGTGGGGCGGTGGCGGGGTCCCCCCGGGCAGCGGCTCCCCCCTCCTCTTGTCCCCTGACTCGGTTTTCTATTGTCCAGCCCCTCCCCCGCGCTGCCGCCAGGATTTTTGTGCCAAGTCTCGGCCCCTCCCCCCAGGACCCCCCGGGGTGGCTGGGGGAGGGGCTGGGGGAGGGGCGGCCCCGCCCTTTTCTACCCAATGGATGGTGAGATTTTAACCAGCCCGAAATCGGCCTCTTTCTTCCAAAAACACGGGGGGGGAGGGGGAGGCCCAGGCCCTGCCCACTGGGGGGGCTACAGGGGATGGGAGGGGCTTTGAGGATGGGAGGGGCTGAAGGGTCTGCAGGGGATGTGGGGTGTGGTCAGTGGGTGTGATTGGGTGTGGTCAGTGGGTGTGGTCAGTGGGTGTGGTCAGTGGGTGTGGTCAGTGGGTGTGGTCAGGGTGTGGTCAGTGGGTGTGGTCTGGGTGTGGTCGGTGGGTGTGGTCAGTGGGTGTGGTCGGTGGGTGTGGTCTGGGTGTGGTCTGGGTGTGGTCAGTGGGCGTGGTCAGTGGGCGTGGTCAGTGGGCGTGGTCAGTGGGTGTGGTCAGTGGGCGTGGTCAGTGGGTGAGAGCAGTGGGTGAGAGCAGTGGGTGTGGTCAGAGGGCGTGATTGGGGTGTGGTCAGTGGGTGTGGTCAGTGGGTGTGGTCAGTGGATGTGATTGGGGTGTGGTCGGTGGGTGTGGTCGGTGGGTGTGGTCGGTGGGTGTGGTCAGTGGGTGTGGTCAGGGTGTGGTCAGTGGGTGTGGTCAGGGTGTGGTCGGTGGGTGTGGTCGGTGGGTGTGGTCGGTGGGTGTGGTCAGGGTGTGGTCAGTGGGTGTGATTGGGTGGTCAGGGTGTGGTCGGTGGGTGTGGTCAGGGTGTGGTCGGTGGGTGTGGTCAGGGTGTGGTCGGTGGGTGTGGTTGGTGGGTGTGGTCAGGGTGTGGTCAGGGTGTGGTCAGGGTGTGGTCAGTGGGTGTGATCGGTGGGTGTGGTCAGGGTGTGGTCGGTGGGTGTGGTCAAGGTGTGGTCGGTGGGTGTGGTCAGGGTGTGGTCGGTGGGTGTGGTCAGGGTGTGGTCAGGGTGTGGTCAGGGTGTGGTGAGTGGGTGTAGTCGGTGGGTGTGGTCAGTGGGTGTGGTCGGTGGGTGTGGTCAGGGTGTGGTCACTGGGTGTGGTCAGGGTGTGGTTGGTGGGTGTGGTCAGGGTGTGGTCGGTGGGTGTGGTCAGGGTGTGGTCAGGGTGTGGTCGGTGGGTGTGGTCAGGGTGTGGTCAGGGTGTGGTCAGGGTGTGGTCGGTGGGTGTGGTTGTGGGTGTGGTCAGGGTGTGGTCAGGGTGTGGTAGGTGGGTGTGGTCAGGGTGTGGTCGGTGGGTGTGGTCAGGGTGTGGTCACTGGGTGTGGTCAGGGTGTGGTCAGGGTGTGGTCACTGGGTGTGGTCATTGGGTGTGGTCAGGGTGTGGTCAGGGTGTGGTCAGTGGGTGTGATCAGGGTGTGGTCGGTGGGTGTGGTCAGGGTGTGGTTGGTGGCTGTGGCTCCTCCTGGCTGTGGCTCCTCCTGGGCATCCTTTGGTAAGGGAGGAGGATTTTCCCCAGGAATGCCCCTGGACCCCTCCCCAGCCCGGACCCTCCTGGGTCCCTCCTGCCCTGGTGGCACACAGCAGGGACCGGGATGGGGACAGGGACGGGGACAGGGACGGGGACAGGGATGGGGACGGGGACAGGGACAGGGATGGGGACGGGGACAGGGGCAGGGACAGGGACAGGGACAGGGATGGGGACAGGGACGGGGACGGAGACAGGGACGGGGACAGGGATGGGGACAGGGACGGGGACAGGGATGGGGACAGGGACAGGGATGGGGACAGGGACGGGGACAGGGACAGGGATGGGGACAGGGACAGGGATGGGGACAGGGACAGGGATGGGGACAGGGACAGGGACGGAGACAGGGACGGGGACAGGGATGGGGACAGGGACGGGGACAGGGATGGGGACAGGGACAGGGATGGGGACAGGGACAGGGACAGGGACGGGGACAGGGATGCTCCAGGCATGTGGGGATTGATGGGACATGGGACAGGACACAGGAGGGGACACGCCAGGGTCATGGACGTGCCAGGGACAAGGACAAGGCCAGACCAGGACAATGGGACACGCTGGGGATGAGGAGATGCCACTGGCACAGACATGGGCATGGTGGACATGGAGACAGCGGTGACAAGGACAGGGACATGACCGGGACAGACGCTCTGGGGACACGGAGACAGACGTGTGGTGGTGAGGGACACAGCAGGGACAGGGACACTCCAGGATGTGGCATGGTCACACTGGGGACAGGGACATGGCAGGAACATGGCTGGGACACACAGGGGACATGTGGTGGACAAGGACACACAGGACACAGACCCTGAGGGGCCACACGGCAGGGCTGCTGTTGGGGTCCCCCAGCTTGGGAGGACAAGACCCAACACAGCAACCGCCCCGAGGGTCCTGTGACACCCTCAGGTGACACCTGGGGCCACCCTGCAGCCCCTCCTCAGTGTCCCCATGGGACTGCCAAGGCCATGTCACTGTCCCCTCCCAAACCTGCCCCTGGCAGCCACAGCTGGGGGCTCCTGGGACATCACCCCACGTCCCCCTCCCTATGTCCCATCCATTGTAATGTCCCCATTTTATGTCCCATCCCACATTTGTCCCATCCCAGTGCTCCATCGTGTCCCATTTCAGTGTCCCAGCCCGGTGTCCCATTGGAATGTGGCCCCCAGTGCCTCAGTTCACTGTCCAAGCCCAGCATCCCAATCCCAGTGACCCATCCTGGTGCTGCCCATCCCAGTGTCTGTCCTGGTGTCCCATCCCAATGTCCCCATCCCTGTGTCCCACCTGGGTGTCCTCATCCCGGTTTCCCAGGGCAGTGTCCCCATCCCAGTGTCCCCATTTTGGTGTCCCCAGCCTCATTCCGATGTCCCTGGGTTCCATCCCGATGTCCCCCCCTGCTGTCCCCAGCCAGGTGTCCCAGGCCAGGGCTCCATCACGTTTTTACCCTCCCGAGAGCCCTGGACAGGCTGGAGAGCCGGGGCCGTGGGAACCTCGGGAAATTCAACACAAGCGAGTGCAGGGTGGGAATAAACTCCAGCTGGGCAGGGAAGGGACTGGGAGCACCCTGGGAGAAGGATCCAGGGGGATGGGTGACCCCATGGAGGAGGATTTGAGGGTGTTGGACACATCCTGGCCACCCCCACGGGCACCCAGAGACCCCCGAGCTGGGCTGAGCCCCCAGCCTGGGCAGAGGGGAGGGGGATTCTGCCCCTCTGCCCTGCTCAGGTGAGACCCCACCTGCAGAGCTTCTCCAGCCCTGGGGACCCACACAGGGAGGACCTGGAGCTGCTGGAGCCAGTCCAGAGGAGGCCACGGAGCTGCTCCAAGGGCTGGAGCCCCTCTGGAGCCAGGCTGGGAGAGCTGGGGGTGCTCACCTCACTCCAGAGAGAGCTCAGAGCCCCTTCCAGGGCCTGAAGGGACTCCAGGAGAGCTGGAGCGGGACTTGGGACAAGGGATGGAGGGACAGGACACAGGGAATGGCTCCCCAGTGCCAGAGGGCAGTTGGGATATTGGGAAGGAATTCCTGGCTGGGAGGGTGGGGAGGCCCTGGAATGGATTTCCCAGAGGAGCCGTGGCTGCCCCATCCCGGGAAGGGTCCAAGGCCAGGCTGGGCATGGTTTGGAGCAGCCTGGGATAGTGGGAGGTGTCCCTATTCATGGCAGGGGTGGAAGTGGCTGAGTTTTAAGATCATTTCCAACCCAGACCCTGCCACGAGTCCGTGATCGCCCACAGCCCCCCATATCCCGCATTTCCGGACTACACTTCCCATCACACCCCGCGCCAGCGCAGCATTTTCTCCCCAGGGAACTCGGTTTCCCATGGTGCCTCGCGGCGGAGCTGTGGCGGCGCGGGGAATCACGTGACGCAGGACGGTATAAAAGCGGCGGCGCAGCGGCCGCGGCCCCATTGTTGTCGGCGCGCGCGGCGGGGCGGGACCGGCCCCGGACCCCCCCCGGGACCGGCCCCGGGGCCCCCCCAACGCCCCCCGCCCCCACCCGGCCGGACCGGCCCCTCCGAACCCCCCCGGGCACCGGTGAGTGGCGGGGGAAGGGTGGCTCAGGGCTCGGTGCGCTCGGGGGCTGGAAGGAGGGCAGGGGGGGGCGGCCTCCTCCGGCGGGGTCTGGGGGCTGCGGTGGGGGGGCTGTGAGGGATGGGGGCCCTACAGCGGAGGGCCCCTATGGGAGATGGGGGGTGAAAGGGTCTGGGGGCTTCACAGCCGGGGGAGCTGCAGGGGATGGGGGGGGCTGGGAGGAAAAGGGCATTGTGGATGGGGAGACCCTATAGCTGGGGGGGCTATAGGGGAGGGGGTCCCTTACAGCTCAGGGGGTCCCTTACAGCTGCGAGGCCTCACAGCGGGCCGGGGGCCATGGGGGATGTGCGAGGGAGGGGCTTGAGGGGCAGAGGGGTGCCCTAAAGCTGGAGCGCCTGTAGGGGATGGTGGGAGGGCTATAGGGGACACGGGTGGACCGTATAGCCAAGAGTCTGTAGGGGATGGGAGGATCTAGAGTCTGGGGGGAACGGGGGATGAGGGGATGGGGGAGGTCCTTATAACAGTGAATCTATAGGGGATCGGGTGGGGGGCTGTGTGAAATACGGGCCTGCTGCTGCTGGAAGCGGATGGGAGGACACAGGGGTGGGGATGGCTCCAGGGATGGGGTTCAGTTCACTGTCCCCGTGGGGTCCTGTACAGGATGTGAGGGGCCCTTACAGCTCCCCTTGCATCGGGGGCCTGTAGGGCTGTGTAGGGCTCCCCTGACACATTTGGGGAGGAGCGATGGGGGGTCCTGGCAGGTGGGGTCTCCCCTTTGCTGTACCTTGGGGGGGCACTGGAGGTCCTTAGAGTGGCCTTGGCACCTGTGGGTGGCCTTGGGGACCTGATGGGGGACACAGGGGTTGTGTTGGGGGGGTCCCCGGGAAGCTGCTGGTGATGATGTTGATGGGGTGGTCACACCTGGGGTGTCAGGTGTCCCCAAAGGTGGGGGAGAGGCTGTACTGGGGCTGTGAGGGGGGTTGGGCTGATCCCTCTCCAGGCCTCACCCCCAAGGTGATTCCAGGGGTCCCACCTGAGCTCAGGTGAGGTGTGGGGGCACCTCTCTGGGGGGAGGGGAGCACCTGGGCCCCAGGAAGGGCTCCTGCAGCCCCACCCTCACCTGCCCTGGGCTCCTCTCTGCATCCAGGTGTTCTGTGTTCTGTTCCACCTTCATCCCCTGATTCCAGCCCCAGGGAGTTTTGTGGGATCACCTTTTCCATCCCCCCTGCCCCCACCTGACCCTCTCCAGGTACTTGGGAAGCTCCTTTTGGGGGGGAGCCTCTCCTGGGTCTCTGGATCCAGGTGTTCCATGGATCCACCTTTATCTCCCAATTCCAATGATGGACACAGAGCCCAAGGAGATTTTTTTTTGTCACCTCTCTGTCCCCCAGCACCTGCCCACCCTGGGAGGGGCACCTGTCCCTCCTTCCCAGCCTCTTCCAGCCAGGAGCTTTTCCAGATCAGCTCCTGTGCTTCCAGGAATCCCAAACTCTCCTGATCCCTCCCCTACTCCAAAAGTGATTCCAGAACATGGGGAAAAAAATTATATTATTAGTTGAACACCTTTTGGTGAGATTTAATCCTTTAAATTCCCATGGCTCCTCCCTCAGCACTTGGAACTATTTTTCCTTCCTCATCTCAAATGGACAGATGCTCCTTGGGATGCTGGATGCAGAAATGCTGGGAGCTCTATGGGAGCTGTATCCTAGATTGCCCTGAAGAACCCAAATTTTCCACCTTTCATCCTAAAAACCCAGAGCTGAGTGTTGGGAATGTCAGCAATGACCTGGGATGGACTCAAATCCCTGGGAAATCCATGGACCTTTCAGCTGCTGAGCTGAGTCCTTGGGGAAAACATTGGAAAACTTGCCCAATTCCTTAAGGATCCAGACTCCTAAGATATTCCTGGTGAACATCCCCAAATGCCATTTTTATTTTGCTAATTCCTGCCCTGGCATAACACCTGGAATCATTGAGGTTCTCAGACCCTTTCTGGGTGGGTTCCACCAGAACTGCTCATGGATCATTCCCCTCTTATCCTGAAGTATCCTGGATCCCTGCTTTTGTCACTTCTGATCCCTCAAAACCATCAAGAGAATCCATTTTTGACTCTCAATTTTCATGGGAATCTCATTATCTTCAACAACACAAAAATGCTGCTGGAATCTAGGGAGTGCAAGCAGGAATTCTTGGGAATCTTCTAATTCCTTGAGCCCTTGATCTAGGTTGGGATTTTGGGAGCCATCCCAGAATCCACAGCATGCTCAGAGGATTGGAAAATTGGGAAATCATTCCTAATTTCTTGGAATAGCTGGAAATAGAAGGGTTCATCATTCCAGGGTTTGGTGCTCACCTTGAGCAGGTGTGGGATGGACGATTCCTGGTGATTCCACATGATCCCAGCTTTCCCCCCCTGCTCGGATCACCTTTCAGCCAGGAGCTTTTCCAGATCAGCTCCTGTGCTTCCAGGAATCCCAGACTCTCCTGATCCCTTCCCTACTCCTAAAGTGATTCTGGAGCATTGGAATAAAATTTATAATTATTCTTTTTGGTGAGGTTTAATCCTTGAAACAATGGGAATTCCCCAATTCCTGTGGCTCCTCCCTCAGCATTTGAACCCATTTTTTCTTCCTCATCTCAAATTCCTTCCAATTTAAAAATGGGGAAAAATGGAAACCTGATATTTTCATTGATTTGTGGGGTTCTTTTTTTCCTTCATTCTGACTCTTCCAGGAGTTTCTTTATGCCACAGAAAGGATAGTTTGGAATAATTAGGGCTTTGATGTGAGGAATAGGAATCATCCTGACAGATCCATCAGGGAAGAATCTTTTTGCAGATGATGGGATCCATCTCTAATTTTCCATGGAAATGCGGTTTTAGGGAATAATTTGAGGATTTTTGGCAGTTTCAGGGAGCTGGAAAGTTGGGAGGTGTTTTCCACCTCCACTCCTCCTGGGATTGGGATTGATCAGTTCCTTCCTTCCTGCTTTTTCCCCCTCTACCACCAGGATTTCCCACTTTTCCCTCGCAAAGAAACCACCCCAAAAACCAGGATTTCACCTCAAACTGGTGCATGGGTTGGGAATTCCCATCCTTTGCTTTTTGGGACCCCAACATTCCCTTCTGGAGGGGACGGGGAAGGATCCCTGGGCTGGATCCAGATCTGTCAGTTCCTCCTGCTCTGGCAAATCCCACCCAAAACCCAACTCCCCAAAGGCCTGCAGAACATCCTGGGGGTGCTCCCAAATTCATCCTGGAAGATTCCCAGCAGGAATCAGGTCCAAAAATTCCCTTTGCCCAACCTGGAGCTGGGAACTTTCCCAAATATCACCATGGGTTTTTTGGGGTTTTTTGAGTTTTTTGGGATTAAGGGGTGTGAGGGAGGAAAATCCCAGGGAGGCTCATTCCAGATCTGCCATCTCTGATGGACTGGGAATTCTTGGAGCATCTGGTGGTTTTTCTGAACTTTAGGGAATTTTGGGGAGGATTAGGATATTCCAGGGTGAATCTGGCACTGCCTTTTAAAATAAAACCAAACCCAAAACCCAACAACAACAACAAAAAAGCACTTTTCCTTTGGTTTTGGGTGAATTCCATCCCAAATCAATCCCGAATGGAAAAGCTGGGATAGAGGAAGCTGGAGCGAAGTGTAAATGTTTGTGTGGCTGTCCTGGGGTGATGGGCTGGCACGGGGGTCTCCCATTGGGATCAGGATTTATCAGGGATGGGGAGGGCAGGATTCTTGGAAAATCCAGAGAATCTTCTCCTGGCGATCCCATGGAGCCATGACTCATGAAATACGAGCACCCAGCGCCGGGATGGGCTGGCACCAATGAGTTCTGTTGGATTGGGGATTTATCCGGGAGAAAAGCCCGGGAATGCCGTGCTGGTGCTCCGCAGGGATCCCGAATGTCTCGGTGCTCTCCGCAGGGTGGTCCCGTCCCGTCCCCGCCGGGCTCTCCATGCGAGCCGAGCCCCGATGGCCGCGCTCCCGAGCGCCGGGATCAAGCGCAAGCCGGAGGATTCGGGATTGGGATCAGGATCGGGATTGGGATCAGGATCGGGATTGGGATCAGGATCGGGATTGGGATCAGGATCGGGATTGGGATCGGCCGCATCCAGCGGCGCCACCTCGGACGATGAGATCGCCACGAGCGACAGCGGCGACAGCTGCGACAGCGGCAGCTCCGGCAGCACCGGGCGTGAGCTGGGACCGGGAACGGGGCGGGATTCGGGATCCCCTTCCCTTTTCCCCTTCCCTTTTCCCCTTCCCTTTTCCCCTTTCCCTTCCCCTTTCCCTTCCCCTTTCCCTTCCCCTTTCCCTTCCCCTTTCCCTTCCCCTTTCCCTTTCCCTTTCCCTTCCCCTTTCCCTTCCCCTTTCCCTTCCCCTTTCCCTTTCCCCTTTCCCCTTTCCCCTTTCCCCTTTCCCCTTCCCCTTTCCCCTTCCCCTTTCCCTTTCCCCTTTCCCCTTCCCCTTTCCCCTTCCCCTTTCCCCTTCCCCTTTCCCCTTCCCCTTTCCCCTTCCCCTTTCCCCTTCCCCTTTCCCCTTCCCCTTTCCCCTTCCCCTTTCCCCTTCCCCTTTCCCCTTCCCCTTTCCCCTTCCCCTTTCCCCTTCCCCTTTCCCCTTCCCCTTTCCCCTTCCCCTTTCCCCTTCCCCTTTCCCCTTCCCCTTTCCCCTTCCCCTTTCCCCTTCCCCTTTCCCCTTCCCCTTTCCCCTTCCCCTTTCCCCTTCCCCTTTCCCCTTCCCCTTTCCCCTTCCCCTTTCCCCTTCCCCTTTCCCCTTCCCCTTTCCCCTTCCCCTTTCCCTCCCCCTCCCCCTCCCCTCCCCATCATGGTGGGTTTTTTTGGGGGGAGTTTTAGGGAATTTGGGGGGAATGCTGTGGAATTTTTTTGGAATTGTGGGGGAATTTTGTAGCGATATTTCAGGGGGGAATTACTGGGTTTTCAGGGGGAATTTTACAAAATAGTAATTTTTGTAATTAAATTTTGGGTTTGGGGATTTTTAATTTGGTTTGGGGATTTGGGGGAATTTTTTTTTCATTTTGGTGAATTTTGGGAGTTTTTTAATTTTTGATGAGATTTTAAAATTTGAGGGACAATTGAGATTTTTTTTAAGTTTTGGGAGAATTTGGAGGAATTTTTTACTTTTTTTTTTAATGAGATTGGGGAAAATTCTGGAATTTTTTTGAAAGGTTAGGGGATTGGTGCATTAATGGGAAATTAAGGGGGGAGTTATTTGAGGAGTTCATGGGGTTTAACTTCCCTTTGAATTTTGGGAAACTTTGGAGAAGTTAGGGGAGAATTTCAGGCATTTTGGGAGAGGTCTGAGAGGGGGAGTTTGGAGGAATCCCGGAGGGGAATTTGGGGGTGGAATTACGAGGAATTAATGGGTATTTTGAAATTTTGGGGTGTGAAATGGGGGTGACTTTTGGGATGGCTTCCCTGAGCCGCTCTGTGCCCACAGCCCCGTCCATCCTGCGGCGCTCGCGGGCGCGCCGGGGCGGGAAGCGCGTGCGCTTCGCTCAGGTCACCGTTTACTACTTCGCCCGGCGCCAGGGCTTCACCTGCGTGCCCAGCGCCGGCGGCAGCTCCCTGGGCATGGCCCCGCGGCACCACCGCGCCCGCAGGTACAGCCTCAGCCAGTTCGCTCACCTGCGCCAGGTGAGCCACCGGCAGCACCTGCGGCAGCACCTCCGCAGGGAGAAACTGCGCGCCAGGAGGAGAGAGGTGAGCGGGGATCTGGGGGGGAAAGGTGGGGAATACCTGGAGAGGGAGGGCAGAATCCAGGTGGGGAATACCTGGGGAGGGAGGGCAGAATCCAGGTGGGAAATACCTGGGGAGGGAGGGTGGAATCCAGGTGGGAAATACCTGGGGAGGGAGGGCAGGATCCAGGTGGGAAATACCTGGAGGGGCAGCAGTGGAGGACCTAGGTGGTGGGGAATACCTGGGGGTGGATTTGAGGGAGTCAGGTGGGAAATACCTGGATGGGTTTGGTGGGAAATACCTGGATGGGTTTGGTGGGAAATACCTGGATGGGTTTGATGGGAAAGCCCTTGGGGTGGGGGGGTTTGTGGGAGGGAAGTGAAAAATACCTGGGTGAGGTTGGAAGAGGCAAACTGAGAGGAATCCAAGTAGGAAACACTTTGGGGGGAATCTTAGGAGGGACAGGGAAAAATCTGTGTGGGAAACACCTGGGTGGCACCTGGGGGTGACAGGTCTTGGGAGGGACAAGGAGAGGCTCAGTTTGGGCAGGGGGAAGGAAGGACACCTGGCCAGGTGACCCCCCACAGTCCCACATCCCCACGTGTGTCCCTCCATCCCCAGCTGACCCAGAACGGGACGGTGCCGTCGGCCGAGGCCGCGGGGCTGACCTTGGCCGACGTGTCCGACGATGACCTGGACGTGGGGCAGGTGGAGGTGGGCGATTATTTCTACCTGCAGCCGCTGCCCACCAAGCGGCGCCGGGCGCTGCTCCGCGCCTCGGGCGTGCGCAGGATCGATGCCGAGGAGCGGCAGGAGCTGCGGGCGCTGCGCCTGTCCCGCGAGCAGTGCGGCTGCCTCTGCCGCCTCACCTGCGAGCCGCGCACCTGCGCCTGCAGCCAGGCCGGCATCCAGTGCCAGGTGAGCCACAGCCTGCTCCTCCTGCCTGTGCTCTCGCTCCTTGAGGAGTGGGGAGAGCCAGGTGTGCCAGGTGACCTGGGAAAATGGGGGACAGGTGGCACTCGAGGTCAGCCAGGTGTTGCCCGTGTCCTCGCTCCTTGAGGAGTGGGGAGAGCCAGGTGTGCCAGGTGAGGATATCCAGTGCCAGGTGACCTGGGAAAATGGGGGACAGGTGGCACTCGAGGTCAGCCAGGTGTTGCCCGTGTCCTCACTCCTGGAGGGGTGGAGAGTGCCAGGTGAGGCAGCTGGGATTTGTGGTCCAACGGGTGCTGGAATGCTCTTGTTCCTTCAATGAGCAGGAACAGCTCCAGGTGTGTTTTGGGCATATCTGGAATGTGTAAACCCCTCTCCCCACTCCAAATTCCCGCTGTCCAGGTGGGATCTGGGATCACTCTGGGGTAGGATTCAGGCTCTGGGGGGGGGATCCTGTGGGGTCGTCCACGTCTCTTCCCAGTGGAGGCACCTGGCTGGGATAAGCCCCCTCCACGATGCTGGGTGTGGGGTTCAGGTGCTGGGGGGGCTCCCACAGCTGTGCCCTCGTCCCAGGTGGATCGCACGTCGTTCCCGTGCGGCTGCTCCCGGGACGGCTGCGGGAACGTGGCCGGGCGGATCGAGTTCAACCCCCTGCGCGTCCGCACCCACTTCCTGCACACCCTGATGAAGCTGGAGCTGGAGAACCGGCGGGAGGAGGAGGAAGAGGAGGGAGCAGCCGCCCTCCCCGGCCCCACCTGGCCGCCCCCACAGCCCCCCGAGACTCAGGACTTCCAGGAATACCTGGCGGAGAACGAGCGGGCGGTGCTGCACCTGCAGACGGCCGAGGAGCTGGAGAGGCTGAAGGCTGAGGAAGACTCTGGAAGCGGCTCTGGGGGAGAGGGGGGTGGGGTCTGTGTCCTGGGGGAGCACCTGGATGACACCTGGCAGGTGAAACCACCCCCGTGCCCCGGGCTCACCTCCACCATCCTCATCCCAGCCCAGTTCCCGCTGGAATCTTCTGTGCTGTGCTACCCTGCCGGGCAGCCGGCCCCGGGGGGCTCCCAGCCTTACCTGCCCGATGCACCTGGGCTCTACTGCCAGGTGGAGCCACGGGCCGGTGCCAAGGGTGGGAGTGGCCACGTGGAGCATCCAGCTCCAGCCTCCAGCCCCCCTGGGAAGGAGCTGGGGGTCGCACCTGTCCCTGCTGCTGTGAGCAAGGGAGGAGCACCCCAAAATCTCCCAGAGCACCTGGAGCACCCCCACCTGCCCATATGAGCGGCCTCAGGCCCTCTGGCTCCATTATTTATTCCATGGATTGATTATTTAGTTGGTGGGGGCTGCTCTGGACAGAGGATTTGCCTGGCCCAGGGCCAGGAGTCCTTCACTCACCTGACAGAGGTCACCTGTGCCAGGACTCACCTGAGCTGGAGCCTCCTGGATCCCATGGCAGCTCTGTCCCCCTGGCTGCCTCCACTTTCCTTGTTTTTAAGGGAAAAAGCCTTTTTTCCCTAACTCCTGTCTGTTTAATGAATGTTTCACCTGGGCCACATCCCATCCCACCTCATCCAGGTGATGCTCCCTCACCTGCAGCTGGGATGGATTGGGAAGCACCTGGAACTGCCACAGGAGACCCAGGACTGGAATCCCCAAACTCACCTGGAAAATTCTGGGGAGTTGAACCAACTTCACCTCCTTGTTGGCCTGGAATTGATCACCTGTACCTGTCAGAACCTTCTGGAATGTTCATTCACTTGCTGGGAGATCTTTCCAGCAGCTGTTGAGGAGCTGCCCTTGCAAGGACCAGGATTTGGGAATGCGAGGCTGCCGGAATGTCCCTGCCCCTGCCTGTGATCCCAGCCCATTCCTGGTGGGCTCTGTGCATCCAGAGGGTCCTGGACCGATCCCTGCAGGTGTGCACAGGTGTCCCATGGATGCAATGTCACCTGGCCCTGCCCTACCTGATCCCTGAGCTCTCAGTTGGCTCCTTGCCCATCCCAGGTGAGCTCCATCCATCCATCCAGGTGAGCCCCACCTGGCTGTGTTTCCCAAAGAACCTGTCCTGCCACTGCAGCACTCAGGATCCAACCCGATGGCAGCAGGATCAGAGCCCTGCAGGTGTGCACAGGTGTCCAGCTCCTGCTATCCCATGGATGTACCATTCCTGGTGAGCCCAACTTCCAGTGAGAAGGAGCACCTGGAACTCCCTGTGCTGCTCCTCAGGTGCTTCCTGCTCACCTGCGCTCCTCCTGGCTCCGGGCATCTCCACTGGCATCAAACTGGTCAGACTGGGATGGATTCAGGTTCTCCAGGTCTGGAGTCTCCTGGAGAATTCACCTGGTCTGTCCAGCCTTTCCTTGGACTGGGATTCATGGAAAACCTGCCTGTGCTCTGGACCTTCCTGAGGCTCTGGGATCTGTCTTGGGGTGAAACTTCTCATTTCTGGGGCTTTTCCCTCTTTTTTGGCTCCAGCCAGGTGAGATCAACCTGGGCCAGGAGCAGTTCCAGCCTGGGAGGAGGCAGGAGTGGTGGAAAGTCAGGATGTGGGGTGGGGCTGCTGCTCTCCAGCCCAGCCCAGGTTGGGTCTGTGCCCTTGGGATTTGCTCACCTGGATGCTCTTGGATTTTGGGATCTGCTCACCTGCTTGGGCCTGTGCCCCAAATCCTGTGTTCTGCTCACCTGGACCCTACAGATTGTGGGATCTGCTCTGGATCTGCTCCCCTGGGCACTCCCAGACCCTGGATCTGCTCCCCTGGGCACTCCCAGACCCTGGATCTGCTCACCTGGGCACTCCCAGACCCTGGATCTGCTCCCCTGGACACTCCCAGACCCTGGATCTGCTCACCTGGGCACTCCCAGACCCTGGATCTGCTCCCCTGGGCACTCCCAGACCCTGGATCTGCTCACCTGGGCACTCCCAGACCCTGGATCTGCTCCCCTGGGCACTCCCAGACCCTGGATCTGCTCACCTGGGCACTCCCAGACCCTGGATCTGCTCCCCTGGGCACTCCCAGACCCTGGATCTGCTCACCTGGGCACTCCCAGACCCTGGATCTGCTCCCCTGGGCACTCCCAGACCCTGGATCTGCTCACCTGGTCTGGTCTGTGCCTTCAGGACCTGCTCACCTGGATGCTTCCAGACCTTGGGATCGCAGGGACCCAAATCCCCCAATCCAGCTGCTGCCACCCCTTTATTTTCCTGACTTTTTGATTTCACCGTTGGCTTTTCCAGCAGTTTCCCCACACTGGGGTCTGACCCCCACCCAGTTTTGGGGGTTGGGGGTCCCCTGGTGCTCCTGGGGGGTCACCTGCCCCCTGTGGGGGGTTAAAAAGGGGGTTCAGGAGGGGGTGAGGGTTTAAAAGGGGTTTAAGGGGGCTCAGAGTGGGGTTTTTGGGGGTTATGATGACATTGAGGGGTTTTTTTGGGGTTGAAAGGGGTTCAGAGGGGTTTTATGAGGTTTAGAGATTCAGAGAGGGTTATGGGGGGTTAAAAGGGGTTCAGTTGGATCTGAAGGGGTTGGTAAAGAGTTACAGGGTCTTTTAGGAAATCAAGGGGGTTCAGGGGGGTCCAAGGGTGTGAATGGGATTTTTTTAGGCATTTGAAGGGAAGTTTAAGGGAGGTTTAAGAAGGGCTTTGGGGGGTTTGGAGGAGTTTAAAGGGGCTCAGGTGGGGTTTAAGGTGGTTTAAAGAGCTTTTTTAGCTCAAAAGGGAATTTAAGTGAGTTCAGAAGATTTAAGAGGGTTTAAAAGGGGGTTTAGGGGCCTTAAATGGGTTTGAAGGGGTTCCAAAAGGGGTTAAAAAGGGAATTCAAACTGGGATTTGAGGGTTCAGAGGGTGTTTTTAGGGGTTCAGGGAGGGATTTAATGGTGTTCAGAGGTTTTTCAGGGCTTCAAAGGAGACACCAAGGTGTTTGGCAGAGTCAGAGGGGTTTAAGGGGATTCAAAGGGTTATTTTTTAAGAGGGTTCAAAAGGGGTTTAAAAATATCTAAAGGGCATTTAATGGATAATTAAAGGGGTTTAAAAGAGGGTTCTGAGGGGTTTTGGGGGGGTTTAAAAGAGGGTTCCAGGGGGTTTTGGGGGGTTTAAAAGAGGGTTTGGGGGGTTTAAAAGAGGGTTCCATGGGGGTTTAAGGGGGTCCAGATTGGCTTTAAGGGGTCAGAAGGGGATTTTTCCAGGGGTCTAAAAGGGGGTTGGGGTGGGGAGGGGCCAGTTCCCAATCCAGGGCCTCAGTGACCCCCAAACCCCCCCTGGGTTGGGGCTTCTCCTCCTGGAGGTGCCCAAATCCCCCAGGAACGGCTCCAAATCCGCATTTTTGCCCTCTGTGGTCTGGGGGAGGAGGGGAGGTGACCCCAAACCCTGCCCTGCCCCCCCAGGCTGGATCCCCCGGATCTCCCGAGCCACGGAATTCCTGGATTGATCCCACTGGGCTGGGTGTGATCCAGGTGGGATTTGTCCTTCTCATCTTGATTGGATTCCATCCACTGGATTTCACGGATCTGCCCCTCGCTGGTGCTACTGCCCCTTCTCCCCCAGGCTCCCCCAAACCCTGGGGGATCCCCAAACTCCCCCCACCAGGGCCCCCAAAGTGGCTTCGGAATTTCTAATGTCATTTTCATTTCCTTCTTTATTTTTTATTCTCTTTTTTCTATTTGTTTTTTATTCCTTTAATTTTTAATTTCATTTTTCTTTCCTTTTAAATTTAATTTTTATTTCTTTTTAAACTACATTTTTATTTTCTTTCTCTGCTTTTATTGCCTTCCTATTTCTTTAATTTTTACTTGCACTTCTTTCTTTTTCAATTCCATTTATTTCCCTTTTTATTTCCTTTTAAATATCCTTTATTTTTTTCTTTTTCCTGTTGCATTTTAAATTTCATTTTTCAGTTTTTAATTTCTGTTTTAATTCCACATTTAATGCTCCCAAGTGAATCCAAAGCTTCTCCCCACTATTATTCATTTTTCCCGCTTTTCCGCAGTTTCCCGGGATGATGCTGTATTTAAAGAGAATATTTAAGTGGAAAAATAAAAAGTGGTTAAACTTGATGGGGAGTTGTGGTTTAAACAGGGGTAAATTAAAAAAAAATGGGTTAAACCCACTGAAATCTGGGTTAAAATAATGAAATTTGGGTTAAATTAATGAAATTTGGGTGAAGTTCATTGTGTTTGGGTTAAATTCACAGAATTTGGGATAAAATCCCAACCTTCCCCTTGGATCCCTTCAGAGCCCGGGATTGGACTGGATCCAGAACGGGCTTGGGATCACCCGGGAGCGCCCCTGGACCCGGCTGGGCTCCATCCCAAAATTCCCATCCCATCCCATGGATCCCATCCTATGGATCCCATCCCATGGATCCCATCCCATGGATCCCATCCCATGGATCCCATCCCAGTTCCAATCCCACGGATCCCATTCCATCCTATGGATCCCATCCCATAATTCCCATCCCATCCCATGGATCCCATCCCATGGATCCCATCCCATGGATCCCATTCCATCCTATGGATCCCATCCCATAATTCCCATCCCATGGATCCCATCCCATTATCCCATCCCAGTTCCAATCCCACGGATCCCATTCCATCCTATGGATCCCATCCCATGGATCCAATCCTATGGATCCAATCCCATTATCCCATCCCAGTTTCAATCCCATGGATCCCATTCCATCCCATAATTCCTATTCCATGGATCCCATCCCATCCCATGGATCCCATCCTATGAATCCCATCCTGTGGATCCCATCCCATGGATCCCATCCCATTCCATGGATCCCATCCTATGAATCCCATCCCGTGGATCCCATCCCATTCCATGGATCCAATTCTATGGGTCCAATCCCATTATCCCATCCCAGTTCCAATCCCATGGATCCAATCCCATTCCATCCCATAATTCCCATCCCATCCCATGGATCCCATCCCATGGATCCAATCCCATTCCATCCCATAATTCCCATCCCATGGATCCCATTCCATGGATCCCATCCCATTCTATCCCATGGATCCCATCCCGGCCATGGCGGCCCCGGCAGCAGCGTCCCTGTTGCCATGGCAACCCTCCCACCTCCGCTCTCGCGAGACTCGGCTGGGGGCGGGGCGATCAGCGTTGGCCCCGCCCCCGGCCACTCCCGCCGTGCCCCGCGCGGCCCCGCCCCTTTCCCGCCATGCGGCTCCGGGTCCCGCCGGGCGCTCCCGCCGCCCTCAAGGTGCTCGCGGCCGCCGGTGCCGCTCCCGCCCCCGTCCGGCCGCACCTGGGCGGCCCCGCAGGTGAGAGCGGGACATTCACACCCCCCCCGGAGCGCACACCCGGCCCCGCGGCTCCCGGGCCCCTTCCCCGTTCCGGCCCCGGGACCCCCGCGCGGGCTGAGCCGCTCCCTCCCCACAGAGCGGCCGCGCTCCCTCCCGAGCCCTCCCCGCGATCCCGGGCTGGAGCTGGAGCTGGACAACGGCACCGTCCTGTTCTCTGCCAACGCCATCTGCCAGTGAGTACGGGCGGAGTGGGGACTCCCCCACAGCAGCCCCAGCATCCCCCAAATCCTCCCCTCAAACCCCCAAAACCTCCTCCAGCACCCCCAGCATCCCCCAAATCCTCCCCTCAAACCCCCAAAACCTCCTCCAGCACCCCCTTCATCCCCCAAAACCTCCCCTCAAACCCCAGAGCCGCCTCCAGCACCCCCAGCATCCCCCAAATCCTCCCCTCAAACCCCCAAAACCTCCTCCAGCACCCCCAGTATCCCCCAAATCCTCCCCTCAAACCCCAGAACCGCCTCCAGCACCCCCAGCATCCCCCAAATCCTCCCCTCAAACCCCCAAAACCTCCTCCAGCACCCCCAGCATCCCCCAAATCCTCCCCTCAAACCCCAAAACCTCCTCCAGCACCCCCTTCATCCCCCAAATCCTCCCCTCAAACCCCAGAGCCGCCTCCAGCACCCCCTTCATCCCCCAAATCCTCCCCTCAAACCCCAGAGCCGCCTCCAGCACCCCCAGCATCCCCCGAGCCCGCTCTCACACCCCGGAACCCCCGACTCTCATTAACCCCCCCAGGTATTTTTACCTGTGCCGAGGGGAGGAGCCCACCGACCTCACCACGCAGTGGCTGGAATGGGAGGCCACGGAGCTGCAGGTGAGCGACCCCCCTGTGCCCCCCGGGGCTCTCTGTGCTCCCCTGACCCCCCAATGTCACCCTGGGGCTCTCTGTGCTCCCCTGATCCCCCCCTGTGCCCCCCGGGGCTCTCTGTGCTCCCCTGACCCCCCCAATGTCACCCTGGGGCTCTCTGTGCTCCCCTGATCCCCCCCTGTGCCCCCCGGGGCTCTCTGTGCTCTCCTGACCCCCCCTGTGCCCCCCGGGGCTCTCTGTGCTCCCCTGACCCCCCCACAATGTCACCCTGGGGCTCTCTGTGCTCCCCTGACCCCCCCTGTGCCCCCCGGGGCTCTCTGTGCTCTCCTGACCCCCCGATGTCACCCCGGGGCTCTCTGTGCTCCCCTGCCCCCCCGATGTCACCCTGCTCTGTCCCCAGCCCGCGGTGGCCGCTGCCCTGTACCTGAGGCTGGTGCAGGGCCGGGCGGGGCCCGACACCCTCGGGGTCCTGCAGCACCTCTTGGCTCACCTGGAGCAGCACCTGGCCCGGAGCGGCAGCACCCACCTGGCCGGGGTGAGTGGGGGGCTCTGGGCAGGGGGGATGGGCTCGCAGGTGTGTCCCCAGTCCTGTCCCCAGGTGTGCCCCGAGGGAGGGTGGGACACTGCTGCCCCCCGTATGGAAAACAGCCCCCAGTGCCTCCCAGTCCACCCAGTGCCGCCCTGCAGCTCCCAGCCCTGGCTTCACCTGGCGCCACCACCCAGTGCCCACCCCAGTGTCCCCAGTTTGTCCCAGTTTGTTTCTGTTCCTCTTATGTGGTACTCCCAGTGACCCCAGAAGAGGCTCCCAGTCCCTCCCAGTGTCCCCAGTTCCCCCAGTACACACCTGTCTCTCCCCAGGATGCCGCCTCGGTGGCTGATGTGGTGGTGTGGGGCAGCCTATTCCCAGTGCTCCAGGACGAGACCAGTCTGCCCAGTAAGAGCCGGTCAGGGGGGGTCAGGGGGGGTCCCCGGGGGGCTGGGGCTGACCCCGCTCCGTTCCCACACAGGTGAGCTGCAGGTGCTGCGCTCCTGGTTCCGCTCCATGTCCCTGTGGGAGCCGTGCCGGGACGCGGCCGCGCTGCTGCCGGAGGCGCTGCGGGAGCTCCGGACGCACCTGGCCCAGCACCCCCCGCCCCTCCTGAACCCCCGCCACGAGCCCCAGGTGCGGCCCCGCCCCGGGGGGGAGGTCGGGGGAAGGGGAGGGCGCAGCCCCCCTCACCTGGTCCCCGCAGGACGAGGAGGGGCCGGAGCGGACGCTGACCGATGACGACATCGCGGCTGCCGTGGACATCTGGGCCCAGGGCCCCGCGGCGCTGCCCCCGCCCCGGCAGCCACGGACACCTGTGTGAGTGCCCAGGTGACACCGGGGGGGTGGGTGGGGAGGGGACGCTGCTCTGACCCTCCCTCCCATCCAGGTTACCTGTGGAGGGCGAGAGGAACGTCCTGATCACCAGCGCGCTGCCCTACGTCAACAACGTCCCTCACCTGGGCAACATCATCGGCTGCGTCCTCAGCGCCGACACCTTCGCCAGGTGAGGCTGCGGTACCTCCCTGGGGCTGGGGGGGCTGGGCTGGCTGCACACCTGCACAGGTGGTACAGCTGTGCACCTGCACGTGCTGCCAGCTGTGGGGGTGGCATGGGGTAAGCTGTGACAGGTTCCTGTGCCCAGGTGTGACAGGTGTGCTGCACAGGTGTGACAGGTGTCCCCACAGCTGTGACAGGGGCTCACTCCCAGGTGTGACAGGTGCCCATGGCCAGATGCTACAGGTGTCCCCGCAGCTGTAATAGATGCCCACTCGTAGGTGTTACAGATGTGCCCCACAGGTGTACCAGGTGCCCACTTCCAGGTGTCACAAGTGTCCCCACAGGTGTGACAAGTGCCCACACCCAGGTGTGACAGGGGCCCACTCCCAGGTGTGACAGGTGCCCAGTCCCAGGTGTGACAGGTGCCCACACCCAGGTGTGACAGGTGCCCACACCCAGGTGTGACAGGTGCCCACTCCCAGGTGTGACAGCTGTGACAGGTGCCCATGGCCAGCTGTGACAGGTGTGACAGGTGCCCACTCCCAGGTGTGACAGGTGCCCATGGCCAGGTGTGACAGGTGCCCACTCCCAGGTGTGACAAGTGCCCACACCCAGGTGTGACAGGGGCCCACTCCCAGGTGTGACAGGTGCCCACACCCAGGTGTGACAGGTGCCCACTCCCAGGTGTGACAGGTGTGACAGGTGCCCACTCCCAGGTGTGACAGGTGTGACAGGTGCCCACTCCCAGGTGTGACAGGTGTGACAGGTGCCCACTCCCAGCTGTGACAGGGGCCCACTCCCAGCTGTGACAGGTGCCCACTCCCAGCTGTGACAGGTGTGACAGGTACCCACTCCCAGCTGTGACAGGTGCCCACTCCGAGCTGTGACAGCTGTGACAGGTGCCCACTCCCAGGTGTGTGCCGCAGGTACTGCCGGCTGCGGAACTGGAACACGCTGTTCGTGTGTGGCACGGACGAGTACGGCACGGCCACGGAGACGCGGGCGCTGGAGGAGGGGCTGAGCCCGCAGGAGCTCTGTGACCGTTACCACGCCGTGCACGCCGACGTCTACACCTGGTTCCGCATCTCCTTCGACCACTTCGGCCGCACCACCACGCCCCAGCAGACCAGGTGAGTACCCAGCAGACCAGGTGAGCCCCTCCAGACCAGGTGAGCCCCAGGAACTCAGGTGAGCCCCAGAGACCAGGTGAGCCCCAAGATCAGGTGAGCCCCAGCAGACCAGGTGAGCCCCAGCAGACCAGGTGAGCCCCAGGAGCTCAGGTGAGCCCCAGCAGGCCAGGTGAGCCCCAAGAGGCCAGGTGAGCCCCTCCAGGCCAGGTGAGCCCCTCCAGGCCAGGTGAGCCCCCAGAGACCAGGTGAGCCCCCAGCAGGCCAGGTGAGGCCCCAGCAGGCCAGGTGAGGCCCCAGCAGGCCAGGTGAGCCCCCAGCAGGCCAGGTGAGGCCCCAGCAGGCCAGGTGAGCCCCCAGCAGGCCAGGTGAGCCCCCAGAGACCAGGTGAGCCCCCAGAGACCAGGTGAGCCCCAGGAACTCAGGTGAGCCCCTCCAGACCAGGTGAGCCCCTCCAGACCAGGTGAGCCCCACCTGTGCCAGGGGTACCTGTGGCTAGCGTGGCCTGCCTTTCCCTGGCCAGGATTGCCCAGGACATTTTCCAGCGGCTGCTGGCGCGGGGGTTCCTGCTGCAGGACACGCTGGAGCAGCTCAGGTGTGAGAGCTGTGGGCGGTACCTGGCCGATCGTTTCGTGGAGGGCACCTGCCCCTTCTGTGGCTACGCCGAGGCTCGTGGGGACCAGTGTGACAAGTGTGGGAAGCTCATCAACGCCGTGGAGCTCAAGGTGGGGCAGCAGCCCCTGCGGACCCCCCACTTCCCCTTCCCTTTGGGGCCCTCCATAACTCACCCTGAGCCTTCCTTCCCCTCCCACATTCAGTAACACCCCTTGTCCCACCTTTGGGGACCCCCCGCTCCACCTTTGGGGATTTCCCCCCCCAACGCTGGGGACCCCGTTTTCCCTCAGAACCCCCAGTGCAAGCTCTGCCGTGGTACCCCGGTGGTGACGCCCACCCAGCACCTGTTCCTGGACCTGCCCAAGGTGAGCTGCACCCCTGGGGGAGCAGTGAAGTGGGGACGGGGCCCCCCAGGTACCCCAGGTGTCCCACCTGTGTCCCCCACAGCTCGAGGGGCAGCTGGAGGCCTGGCTGGAGCGCACCTGGGCCTCAGGTGACTGGACGGCCAACGCGCGGCACATCACGCGCACCTGGCTGCGGGACGGGCTCAAACCGCGCTGCATCACCCGCGACCTCACCTGGGGCACCCCGGTGCCCCTCGACGGCTTCCGTGACAAGGTGGGTCCCCCCCGGCCCCAGGTGCGCTGCTGGGCCCCTGCTGGGCCCTCTCTGCTGGACTCACCTGCTCAGGTGTTGCCTCACCCAGGTGTTCTACGTGTGGTTCGACGCTCCCATCGGGTACCTGTCCATCACAGCCAACTACACCGAGCAGTGGGAGCGGTGGTGGAAGAACCCCCAGCAGGTAGGAGGAGGCGAGTGATGGTGCAGGTGGGGACAGGGCAAGACCCTCCTCTGACATCTCCACCTGTCCCCTTTACCTGCCAGGTGGAGCTCTACAACTTCATGGCCAAGGACAACGTCCCCTTCCACAGCGTCGTGTTCCCCTGCTCGCTGCTGGGCGCCGATGACAACTACACCCTGGTGAAGCACCTCATCGCCACAGGTATGGCCACAGGTGTGGGGGTCCCCAGGTGTGAGGAGTCCCCAGCTGCAAAGGGTCCCCAGGTGCGGGGGGGGCCTCAGGTATGGGGGGTCCCCAGGTGCGGGGGCGGGTCCCCAGGTGTGGGGGGATCCCCAGGTGTGGAGGGGGGTCCCCAGGTGCGGGGGTCTCCTGGTGTGTAGGGGGTCCCTGCTTCCCCTGCTCTGTGCCTGGGAGGAGCCAGCTCCCCATGGCAGGTGCTCACCTGTCCCCAGAGTACCTGAACTACGAGGATGGGAAATTCTCCAAGAGCCGGGGCGTGGGCGTGTTCGGGGACATGGCCAAGGACACCGGGATCCCTGCCGACGTCTGGCGCTTCTACCTGCTGTACCTGCGGCCCGAGGGCCAGGACAGCGCCTTCTCCTGGGCCGACCTCCTGCTCAAGAACAACTCAGAGCTGCTCAACAACCTGGGCAACTTCATCAACAGGTGTGGGGACACCTGCGGGGAGGGGACTGGTCCAGGGCTGTGCTCACCCCTGTCCCCAACCTGTCCCTGGGCTGTGCTCACATCTGTCCCCAGGGCTGTGCTCACACCTGTCCCTAACCTGTCCCTGGGCTGTGCTCACACCTGTCCCTAACCTGTCCCCAGGCTGTGCTCACACCTGTCCCTGAGCTGTGCTCACACCTGTCCCCAACCTGTCCCCAGGGCTGTGCTCACACCTGTCCCCACCCTGTCCCCAGGGCTGTGCTCACACCTGTCCCCAACCTGTCCCCGGGCTGTGCTCACACTTGTCCCTAACCTGTCCCCAAGGCTGTGCTCACACCTGTCCCCAACCTGTCCCCAATCTGTCGCCAGGCTGTGCTCACACCTGTCCCCAACCTGTCCCCAGGCTGTGCTCACACCTGTCCCCAAGGCTGTGCTCACACCTGTCCCCAACCTGTCCCCAGGGCTGTGCTCACACCTGTCCCCAACCTGTCCCTGGGCTGTGCTCACACCTGTCCCCTGAGCTGTGCTCACACCTGTCCCCACCCTGTCCCCAGGGCTGTGCTCACACCTGTCCCCAGGCTGTCCCCTGAGCTGTGCTCACACCTGTCCCCACAGCTGTGCTCACACCTGTCCCCAGGCTGTGCTCACACCTGTCCCCACCCTGTCCCCACAGCTGTGCTCACACCTGTCCCCAAGGCTGTGCTCACACCTGTCCCCAAGGCTGTGCTCACACCTGTCCCCAGGCTGTGCTCACACCTGTCCCCAGGCTGTGCTCACACCTGTCCCCAAGCTGTGCTCACACCTGTCCCCAGGCTGTCCCCAGGGCTGTGCTCACACCTGTCCCCAGGCTGTGCTCACACCTGTCCCCACCCTGTCCCCAGGGCTGTGCTCACACCTGTCCCCAGGCTGTCCCCTGAGCTGTGCTCACACCTGTCCCCAGGCTGTCCCCAGGCTGTGCTCACACCTGTCCCCAAGGCTGCTCACACCTGTCCCCAGGCTGTGCTCACACCTGTCCCCAAGGCTGCTCACACCCGTCCCCTGAGCTGTGCTCACACCTGTCCCCAGGCTGTGCTCACACCTGTCCCCACCCTGTCCCCAGGGCTGTGCTCACACCTGTCCCCAAGGCTGTGCTCACACCTGTCCCCAAGGCTGCTCACACCTGTCCCCAGGCTGTGCTCACACCTGTCCCCACCTTGTCCCCAGGGCTGTGCTCACACCTGTCCCCAGGCTGTGCTCACACCTGTCCCCAGGGCTGTGCTCACACCTGTCCCCAGGGCTGTGCTCACACCTGTCCCCAGGCTGTGCTCACACCTGTCCCCAGGCTGTGCTCACACCTGTCCCCAGGGCTGTGCTCACACCTGTCCCCAGGGCTGTGCTCACACCTGTCCCCACCCTGTCCCCAGGGCTGGCATGTTTGTGTGCAAGTTCTTCGCGGGTACCGTGCCCGACATGGTGCTCACAGCTGAGGACCAGCGGCTCCTGGCCCGGCTCACCTTGGAGATCCGCCAGTACCACCAGCTGATGGAGAAAGTCCGGTGGGTCCTGAGGGTCTGAAATCGCAGGGAGGGGCCACAGAGCCTCCCCTGCAGGTGCTCAGCCCCACCTGTGCCCCCCCTGCCCCCTCAGCATCCGCGACGCGCTCAGGTGCGTGCTCAGCATCTCCCGCCACGGCAACCAGTACATCCAGGTGAACGAGCCCTGGAAGCGCATCAAGGGCGATGAGAGGGACAGGTAGGGATGGATGGGGCACAGAGGGGGCTTGGGGGGACGGGGAGGGGTCATAGGGGGGATTGGGACACCACAGGGGGTACAGCCATGATTTGAGGGGGTAGAGGGCACGGGGAGGGGTCACAGGTGGGGATTGGGACACCAGAGGGGGTACAGCCACGATTTGAGGGGGTACAGGGTGATTGGGTGGCCTGGGGAGCGCAGGGGGTGCCATGGAGGGGTCCCCACTCCTGGGTCTTGTCAGGGGTGGGGGCTGGCACTGCTGGGGGGGCACAGGGCGGGGATGGAGCAAAGCCAGGAGCTGGGGGGGGAGGGGGGACACTGGGAGGTCCCTGTCCCCAGGCCCTGATGGTGGTGGGGCGGGGGGGTCACAAGGGGCACAGCGGTGTTATTCCCCAGGCAGCACACGGGTCCTCAGCCTGGCAGTGAAGGTGGCAGAGGGACAGGGGGTCCCTGGGGTGTCACAGAGGTGTCACTGAGCGTGTCCCCCCCAGGCAGCGCGCAGGGACAGTGACCGGTGTCGCGGTGAACGTGGCGGCCGCTCTGGCCGCGCTGCTCCAGCCCTTCGTGCCCGGGGTCAGCGCCGCCATCCAGGGCCAGCTCCGCATCCCCCCGGAGCGCTGCGGCCTCGGGCCCGGCCTCACCTGCACCCTGCCCGCCGGGCACCGCGTCGGCACGGTACGGCTGGGGGGGCCCAGGGGGAGGGCAGGCCCTGCCCCAGCCTTGTGTGGGGGGCAGTGGGGTGTGTCCCCCCCCCCCCCAGGTGTGACCCCTCTGTCCCTGCTGGCACCAGGTGAGCCCCCTGTTCCAGAAACTGGAGCCCGAGCAGGTGGAAGCCCTGCGCCAGCGCTTCGGGGGAACGCAGGTGAGAGGGGGCTCAGGTACCCCCCACAGCTCCCACACCTTGGGCACCTGCAGCTCCACCCTCTCTGTCCCTCCCATTCCCAGCCCAGAGCTGTTGCTGTAGAGCCCCAGGTGAGCTGCACCTGCCCAGAACAGGAGTGAGAGGAGCTCATCCCCCATCTCTTCCTCTTACAGGCCAAAGAGCCCCCCCCAGCCTCAGTCCCCACTCCAGCCCCCAACACTTCTGCAGCTCCAGGTGACCCCAAACTGATCCAGGAGCTGACTGAGCAAGTGGCCAAGCAGGTGAGGGGGGAAACAGGGTGTGGGGCATGGCTGTCATGCCTCTAAACCCCCTCCCAAATCCTCATCACATCCTCAAATCCTTCTTCCCACCTGTTCAGGGCAACCTGGTGAGGCAGCTGAAGGCTGCCCAGGCAGAGAAGGCCCAGGTGGACGCCCAGGTGGCCAAACTGCTGGAGCTGAAGCAGCAGCTGGCACTGGCTGAAGGCCGGAGCCCTGAGGTCCCCAAGGGCAAGCGGAAGAAGTAGCCCCAGTAACCAAACTGGGCCATAGTGGTTGTGGTTAGATGCGTGCAATAAATGAACAAGAGCTGTACAATGGCACGGAGAAGCTGCATCCGCTCGTCTGTCCGCAGTGTCCGTCAGCCACAGGGCTGCCCCACCCCAGTCCGTGGGGCAGCAGAGTCCTTGTCCCCAGCTGCGGGGACACCTTTCCCCGGCACAGCCTGACGATGTGCTCGGTCCATCCCGGCCCGGGGCAGCCGCTACACCTGGCGCAGGTTGACGATGCGGTCGATGAGCGCGGCCCGGGTGCGCTGCACCTCGGCGCTGAGCCGCTGGATCTCCGCACGGAGCCGCTCGTTGTGCGCCGTCAGCTCCCGCACCCGCCGCTCCCCGTCCCGCTCCCGCGGAGCCCCGGGGCCGCCGCGCCGCTTCCTCCGCGCCCCCCGCTCTTCCTCCTCCTCCTCGGCGGGGCCCGGCCGGGCCGGGCCGCTCCCGCCGGGGGCCGCGCCCGGGGGTTCCGCTGGAGCCGCTCCCTCCGGCCCCAGCAGCGCCAGCAGCTCCTCGGCCAGAGCCAGGTCCAGCCCGCAGCCCCCCGGGCCCGGTTCCACCTGCGGAGAGAGCGGGACCAGGAACGGTGATGGAGGGGGGACCCCTCCCCGCGCCCCCCGCCCCGGGGGCGCTGCCGGCCCCGCGCTCACCTGCTCGGGCCCCCAGGTGGGGGCGGTTCCGGGGGGCTCCGCCGCCAGCACCTCCTGCAGGTCCTGGTACCACCCCTCCAGCTCCCAGCCGGGGGGGCCGCCCGGCCCCCACAGCCCCTCGGCCGCCATTGTCACGTCGGGCCCAGCACAGGCTGCGGGAGGGAGCGGAGAACGGGAAGGGAGTGAGGGGTGACCCGGGCCGGGACCCAAAGGCGCGCGTCTATGGGGGGGGAATGTCCCCTTACCTGCTCTCAGGTGTGGTGGTCGGCGAGGCCACACTTTCTCCTGGATGCCTGGGGAGGGAGGGAGGGGGTGCTGTTCGGATCGGTCACCCCCGAGTGGGGGGGTTCGCCGGGGGTCGCCCCCCCACCGGAAGGCGGCTGCGGGCGCTCCGGTTCCCCTCCCGGAACCGAGCGGAAACCCTCAGCCAGGGCCGCCCGGGGCCCGTCCTCGGGTTGCCGCACGCCCTCCCCGCACCTTTCTGGGTGGCCCCGGCTCCCCCCGGCCCCGCTCCGCTCGCTGTCCCCGGTTCATCCTCGTCCGCATCGTCCCGCGCTGCGCCCTGCCCCCCCCGCCGCGCCGCTTTAAGAGCAGCCTGACGCAACGCTCGCGCTGGCAGCAGCCAATGGGAGCGCGAGACCCGTGATTGGCAGGGAAGCATCAACCAATGGGAGTGCTCCGGGGGCGGGACGAGCGGCACCGCCCAGCGCGCGGGAGGGGCGCGCGGGGGGGGTCACGCGGGGATGATGCAATGGCGGGAAATGGGCCACGCCCCCCAGGGGGCACGGGAGGGGGCGGGGCTCCCCCGGGAATGGGCGGGAAATGTGGGGTGGGCGGGGCTTCCCCGGGAATGGGCGGGGATTGGGGGTGGGCGGGGCTTCCCCGGGAATGGGCGGGAATTGTGGGGGTGGGCGGGGATGTGGGGGTGGGCGGGGCTTCCATGCTCCAGGATCTCGTTTCCGTACGGAAATTAGCCGGGATTAACGGGAGGAGGGGCGGGAGGGGGGTCTCAGCCTCCCCGGGCACGCTCAGCCCCCCCATCCCCTCACCCCCACCTCAAGGGCCCCTCCCGTGGCAAGTGGGAGGCGCTGGGGTGAGGGGGTGGAACTGGGGGTGCTGGGACAACTGGGGGCACTGGAGCTGGGAGGGATGGTGGGACTGGGGGAACTGGGGGGAGCTGGTGACATGGGGGTGCTGTGGCTGTATGAGTGGGGGGCTGCAGAACCGGTGTGAGGGGCCTGGGGGAGCAGGGCTGGAGACACACCTGAGACCCCCCCCCCCCCTCATCTTTGGGGTCCAGCTGGCCCCCAGCCCCTCATCCCTGTGGGGGTCCTGGCCCCAACAGGTTCGCCCCATGTCCACGCCAATCCCAGCACCCCACCCCGGTTCGGGGGGGCCCTGCTCCTGCCCCCCCATCAGAGATGCTGACACACATTTGGAGCTGAGCTGTTTATTGGGGTATGGGGGGACCAGAGACCCCGAGACCCACACATGGACACGGAGCACGGGGCAGGGATGACCCCCCATGGGGACTGAGGGGTGCAGAGACCCCAGTGGGGACAGGGACAGAGGATGTGCTGGGGGGGTCAAGCCAGGGTATTTACAAGCAGCAGCTGGGACCTGTGGGGGGGGGGGGTCACAGGGCCCAGGGGGTCGTGGGGGGGGCCCGAGGAAGTCCTCAGGGGACCCCCAGGGGGTGTCCTGGGGTCTCGTCACTTCTGCAGCCGCTTGATGCGGGCATCGATGTCGGCAAAGTTGTCCTCGACGATGGCCAGGTTGTCCTTCATCGTCTTCTGCACCTGGAGGAGGGAGCAAGTGGGGTTGGGGTGACGGGGGGCAGGTGAGGACCCTGGGGCCAGGGGTGAGTGGGGGGCTGGGGGGACCCACCTCAGCCAACAGCACCGCGTTGTCCTTGAGAGCCCCCGCGATCTCCTGCTGTGTCGTGTCCAGGTGCACCAGCACCTGCCCGAACTGGGTGGCTGGAGGGGGACACACCTGAGTGCTGGGGAGGGCAGTGACTCCCAGCGGGTGTCCCTGAGCTCCCCCCGCCCTCACCTTGCTCGTGCAGGTCCCGCAGGGTCACCAGGCGCTGCACCACGTCGGGCAGGGCACTGGCCACAGCGTCCCAGCTCTGCAGCGTCTCGTACAGCTGGTGGATCTGGGGGGCAGCAGGGGGGCAGCAGATGGGGGGGTCAGTGCAGCCTGGGGGGGTCAGCGCAGCCTGGGGGGATTCATTTGGATCCCCCCGCGGCCTCTGGGCCCCACAGCCCATACCTTGCTCTGGGTGTCAGCGTCCTGCACTGTGGCCTTGTGCTTGGCGATCTCGTTCACCTTCCCCAGGACGCTCTGGTGTGGGGGAAGAAAGAGACCCCAAATCCAGCAGTGGGCCCCCAAATCCAGGAGTGTCCCCCAATTTCAGCAGTGTCCCCCAATTTCAGCAGTGCCCTCCCAGTGCCCCTCACCTGCAGCCGAGCCTCCACCTGGTCCAGCACAGCCACATCCAGAACGTTCACCTTGGCCTGCAGCACCTGCACCGTGTCCTGGGGAGGGGGGGACAGGTGAGGAACAGTGCTGGGGGCAGGGCAGGGGTGCTCCCAAACCCCCCTTGCCCAACTCACCATGAGGCTGGAGCCCTTCAGCCCCACCAGCAGTGGGTTCTGTGGGGGGAAACAGTGTCAGTGGGGCAGGGGAAGGCAGATAAAGGATGGGGCAGGAGGGAGGCAGGGCAGCCCCCTCACCTGGGCGCTCACCTGGCTGTCAGGCTCACACCTCATGGCCGCCTCCAGCTGTGCCAGACGTTTCTCCAGCTCTGACACCTGTGGGGTTTGGGGTGAGGTGCAGGGATTGCAGTGTGGGGCTGGTCCCAGGTGTGGTGCTCCCTCACAGGATGCCCCGGGGGGCAGCAGCCCCCCACTCACCTTGGCAGACTGGGCAAACTGGTCCTGCTCCGGCCTCCAGTAGAGCTCGAAGGTGACGGCATCGCCGGCAGGGACGGGGCCCCGCGCAGGGCCCTTCCCCGGAGTGGTTTTGCTGCATTTGGCCACCTCCAGCTGCTGCAGCAGCCGCCTGGGGACAGGCAGGAGGGGACAAGGTGGGCACGGGGACAAGGTGGGCAGGGTCCCTGTCCCAGCCCCACAGGGACACTGCCACGCCCCCTTAGGGTCCTGTCCCCCACTCACTTGGCCAGGGCACCCTCGGGGTCAGCGAAGTCGACGGTGGCACCAGGGCCCAGCACCTTCTCCAGGTGGGAGCTGAGCAGCTGCTGCTTCAGCACCTCCACCTGCCTGGCCAGGGCCATGGGCGTGAGCTCCTCCTCAGCCCCCGACTCCTTCACCGAGCTCTGGGGGGACACACAGGGCCCGTGTCACCCCAGGACACACTCTGGGACAGGTGGGAGCTCACCTGGGGCAGGTGGCTGCTCACCTGCACACCCAGGTGCTCTGTCAACCCCAAGCCCTGCCCCAGGACAAGTGGGAGCTCACCTGGATCTGCTCCACATCCCGGAGCAGCTCCTGCACCTCGTGCTGCAACCGCTGGAATCGCTGCTGTGGCGTCTCCTTGGCACCAAGACCCTCACCCAGCTGTGGGAGGAATGTGTCAGGCGGCTCACGGGGGGCCAGGGGGCTCACACTGGGTCAGGGCAGCTCATGGGATGTTGAAGGGGTCATGGTGCTTCAGGGGTCTCAAAGGGGATCAGGTGTCTCATGGGGTGCTCAGAGATCTCACAGGGGGTCAGGGATCTCACAGAGTTCAGGGGTCTGAGATGGCTCAGGGGTCTCATGGGGGCTCAGGGGGTTCACAGGTGCTGGCAGCACCTGGCACCAAGCAGAAGGAGCAGGTGAGCCCTGCAGGGACAGGTCAGAGCAGCCTCAAGTGACAGAACCTCAGGTGACACCTAAAGAGAACCTGATGGGGTCAATGGGGCAGGGCAGGAGCAACCCAGGAGAGTCCTGAACCCACAGGGAGAAGGGCTGCACTGGAGCTCATCTTCATCCTAATGGAGCTCCCCATCTCCATCCTCATGAAGCTCATCTTCACCCCCATGGAGCTCTTGGGCCGGCATGGAGGGAGATGGCCTGGCCTGATGAGCCACAGTGACCAGACCTGGGGACACAGGTGTCACCCCCCTCCAAGCAGTCCAAGAAGGAGCCAGGTGACCCTCAGTCACCTTCTCCCCTTTGACCCTGGGTGACAGGGACTGCAGCCCACCCTGAGCCCCCTGTGAGGGTCCTGAGGAACCAGAAGAACCAGGACAGCCTGGGGAATTGTGGTGACTGAACTTCACAGGCTCAGTGAGGGGACAGGCAGGACCCTGCTTGGTGAGAACAGACGCCAGCACCAGGACATGTGGGGGGTACCCAGGAAAGTCCTGGGGATCCTGGGGGACATCCAGCTGAACTTGAGCCAGCCAGAACCATCCTGGGAACCCCAGGCCCACCCCCAGATCCATCCTGGGACCTCAGCTCCATCCAGGACTTGGTGACCAGCGCTGCCTTGAGCATCCTCAGAGACCCGTGGTTGGGACAGGGACTCCCAGCACGGCAGACTGGGATGGACTGGGCAGAGACCAGCACGGTGCTGCCATGGTGCTGGTGGAGCTGGCACATGGCTCCTGTGAGGCATGGCCAGGGGCTGCAGCAGGTGACCCCGGGGATCTCATGGGACCTGAGGCATACAGGGGTGTCCCAGGCAGTCCCAGGGAGGAGGGGGTGTCCCTTGCCCACTCACCATCTCATACTCTCCAGCCTCGTAACCTGTCGTCCGTGTCCGGCCGATGCGGTCAGAGAAATCTGCATGAGGGAGAGCCAAGACCCAGCAAATCACGGGGGGCTCAGCCCTTTGTGGGTCCCCTGGCCCATCCTCAGCCTGCCCACCCCCTCTGAGCCCCCCAGCTCACCCACACCCTCGGTGCCCAGGCGCTTGTCCCGGAACTTCTCGTAGGCAGCGTTGGGGTTGATGATCAGGTGCTCCACGCTGGTGCTGCTCAGCTCCTCCTGCACACGGAGCCACGTCAGGGACAGGGACAGGCACACGGCGCTCCCCAGACTGCCACCACCACCCCCAGCACACACAGGGATGGGGATGAGGGGCCCCAGGGCTGCCACCACCCCCAGCACACGGCATGGGCAGGGATGGGGGGGCGCTGGCCCCCAGTACAGCACCCAGCGAGAGCTCTGCTGGCAGTGATGTGGCACGTCCCCAAGGGTCCAGGGTGGGGACATCACATCCCCACACTGGCCTGGTCCCATGGGGAGGTACCCTCAAGAGTCCAGAGTGGGGACATCAGACCCCAGCTTGGCCCAGCATGGTGACACTGGACCGTGGTCCAGCCCGGCCCAGCAGGCAGGGGACCCCCAGGGGCCATGTCGGGACTCTGGACCCCTGGCCTGGCCCAGCCCAGCTCAGGGACTCCCAAAGTTCAACCTACCCCAAACTGTGGAACATTCCAGCAGCCCCTGGGAAGGACCAGGACCCACCGCTGGTCTCTCCAGGGTGACCCCTGTCCCCGTGGGACTGTCACTGTCCCCCAGGTGTGTTTTGGCAGGACAACCTCCTCCCAGGGAGTCCCCCGGCCCCCTGGGGCTGTCACTGCCCTCCTTTCAGGCTGATCTCCCCCAGGGAGCCGGGGGGTTGTAGGGCCCCAGACCCCCAGACCAAGGTGCCGTGCCCTGTGCCAGGCAGGGTGGGCACAGCTCTTGTGTCTGGGCTCCCCTCACTCCCTGCTGCCATCAAGGGGGTCCCCAGCTCAGCAGGGTTCTGGGGGGGACCCAAAGGACCCCCATGTGGCCCCTCTCCAGCCCCTCCCGGCTCTGGCCCGGCTGGTTTCAGGGAGCCCCGGTTTGCTGTGGGGAGTGAGAGCGGCGGGAGCAGCGCTGGCAGCGTTAGGGGGCTGCGGTGGGTGGCAGCGGGTGACAGTGGCTGAGGGACAGTGACAGCGGCCGGGAGACGGGCGCTTACCAGCTCCTGGCGTTTCCCAGAGGTGAGAAAGTCAGAGCAAGGTTAGAGAGGGGAGAGAGAGACAAAATCCGCGTTAGAAGGTCCGGCCCGGGCCCGCCGCCCCCCGAGGGCTGGGGACCCCTGCGGGATGGGCACCCCCGCGGGACAGGGAACCCCATGGGATGGGGACCCCCGGGGGCTGGGCACCCCTGCAGGGTGAGGGGCAGTGGGACAGACCCGGGGCAGCTGGGTACGGGGGCAGCAGCCCTGGAGGGGAGCAGGATGTGGCCAGAGTTTTGGGGAGCGCCCCATAACTCCCCCCAGGAGTTCTGGCTCTTCCCCGGGGGGGGGAACGTGAGTGGAGCCAGGGGCTCCCCCCCAGGACCCCAACTGTGACTCAGTGGGACCCCAGGGCCCCCAGGGAGCCTCTGAAGGGCCATGAGCTGCCCCAGCCCAGCAGCCGCCCCATGCAATGCTGGCAGCAGCGAGGGGGCTCAGCACGGGCCCCCCAATGCCCAGGCAGCGTCCCCAGGGCAGTGAGACCCAGCCCGGGGGTCCTTGGGGGTCCCGGGGGTCCCAAGGCCAGGAGGGCAGTGCAGGCAGCAGACAGAGGATGCAGAGGGCAAGGCAGAGCTGGGGAGGGGCAGCACAGGGCACCCCAAAACCCCCAGTGCAGCAGGGGGAGCCCTGAGGGAACAGCGCTGGGACCCCCATGCACATGCAGCAGTGCCCCCCATGCACCCCAAAGCAGGGCCACGCTTACTTGTGCAAACTGAGTCCAGGCCAGGCGGGAGCGGGGGGGAAGCGGGGGGAGCCCTGGTCAGTTTGGGGGGCTCCCTGAGTGGGAGGAAGGACCCCTCAAAACCCCAGAGCTGGTGAAAGGTTCCCCGAGGCAGGGGGGGCTCAGGACCCTCCAGCCCTCTCCCCCTGCCACAGCAGGGGCCACACGTCACCTCACGATTTTGTCTCCACTTTTTTTTTTTTTTTGCCTGTTTCAGCCCATCTTGCTGCTTTGGCTCTCACAGGGGTGGGTCTCTTTGAGCCCCTCAGGATTTGGGGGTACCTGGTGGGCCCCTGCTCTGTGCCAGGGACCTGTGCCAATCTCCCAGACCCCAAAAGCACCAATGGGACCAATGGTACAGGGTGGTTGCACCCCCAAGGCCTGGCACCCCCTCACTGTCTTGGGGAGCACTGAGTCACCCCTTGGGCTGTGACCCCTGAACCCCCATTGTCCTCCCCAGCACATCTGGGGGTCACCCCATGGCCCTGGGGGTCCTCTCTGCCACGTGGCGCCAAGGACAGACCCCTGTGTGCCCCCATCCCTGTGGGTCCCTTGTACCCCATGAGGACAGAATCCAGTGTCACCCCCTGGGCCCTGGGGGTCCTTCAGGCCCCTCGATGATGGAGCTCTGTGTCACTCCACACTCCGGGGGTCCCCTGAGGATGGAGCCCTCTGTCACTCCACACTGAAATCCCTGCACAGCCGCTCCCAAGAATGGCCTTAGCCAGGTCAGGGACCCCCCAGTATTCAGAGCAGGTTTAGGGGGTTCCCCTTGATCCTCTTGGGGTGGGGTTGGGGAACTGGCAGCCCCCTTCCTCTAGGGGGCAAGGACAGCAAGGACAGGGACACCCAGCCTGTGTGGGGGAGGCTGTGTCCTGCTCTTCCCTTCCTGCCCCCCAAAGCACAGCCAGGGAGGGGGATGGGGGGGCTACGTGCCACTGTAGGGGACATTGTCACCGTGGGCAGGACATGTCACCGTGGGGGCTCTTTGGGACTGTGGGGGAACACTGTCCCTGTGGGGGGACATTGTCACCGTGGGGGTGATGTGTCACTGTGTGGGATGTGGTGCTGCTGGTGCGTGAGGGGTGGGAGCCGGTTCCCTGCCATGCTGCCGGTCCTGGGCGGGTCCCAGGGGGTCCCAGGGGTCCGGTCCAGCTGTTGCTCCCCCACTGGCCAGGCCTTACCGCCTCGAACTCGGCCTGGTCATCCTCGGGCAGGTCACTGGTCTCGTACACATCGGGCTCGTTCCGGGCCTGTGGCACCATGGGCTGTGCTGGGACCCCCACCCGGCCCTGACCCCCCCAGCAGCTCCCTGCCCCCCACACCTCATCCCCATGGGTGTCTCCGATGTTCCACTTCTCTCTCTGGACATCGCAATGTCCCCACACCCCTCGCTGACTCCCCCATTCCCCCTTCAAACACCCCAATGTCCCCCAACATCCCCGACTCTGCCCATCCCCTGACCTCCCCCAGTTCTGTGTCCCAATTCCCACAGTCACCCCAAACATCCCGGGGTGCTCCCAGCGCCCCAGGGATCCGTGTTCCCCCCACAACAGACCCACAGACAGACCTCCCTCACCCAGAGCTCCTGGCACCCCAAGCCCCCTCCCCAGCCCCAGCTCCCTCCCATTCCTACAGACACCCCAAATGTTGCCAACCCCCACAACCCCTTGACCTCTCCACTCACCCCCAGATCTTTTCAGACTTACAACCCCTCAGATCCCCAAATCCCCCTGGTGCCAGACTCCATCAGTCACCCCAATCTCAGACCCCCCATATTGACTTGATCCCCCCAGCCCCTCAGCCGGCCTGACCCCCTCAGACCCCTCAGGACCCCTGATCCCCCCGATCCCCTCGGACCCCCCGATCCCCTCGGACCCCTCAGACCACCTCAGGAGCCCTGATCCCCCCGATCCCCTCGGACCCCCCGATCCCCTCGGACCCCCCCCGATCCCCTCGGACTCCCCGATCCCCTCGGACCCCTCAGACCACCTCAGGAGCCCTGATCCCCCCGATCCCCTCGGACCCCCCCGATCCCCTCGGACTCCCCCGATCCCCTCGGACCCCCCGATCCCCTCGGACCCCCGCAGCCCCCGCCAGTTCCCACGGATTTCTGAATTCCTGCGGGTTCCCCCCGGATCCTCTCACCATCCTGAGACACCCCTGCAGCACCCTCAGATCCCTTTGACCCTCTCTGACTCCTCGGAGCCTCTCAGAGCCGCCCTTCTCCGACCTCCCCAGCCCCTCCATACCCCGCAGGTCCCCTCACTGTTCCGAGACCCCCGGCCCCCTCAGCCCCCCCAGATCCCCTCAGGTCCCCTCACTGTTCCGAGACCCCCTGGCCCCCTCAGCCCCCCCAGATCCCCTCAGGTCCCCTCACTGTTCCGAGACCCCCCGGCCCCCTCAGCCCCCCCAGATCCCCTCAGGTCCCCTCACTGTTCCGAGACCCCCCGGCCCCTCAGCCCCCCAGATCCCCTCAGGTCCCCTCACTGTTCCGAGACCCCCCGGCCCCCTCAGCCCCCCAGATCCCCTCAGGTCCTCATTCTCTCCCAGGGCCCTTATCCCACCTGAGTCCCCCGATCCCCGCAGCACCCCCTCAGACCCCCGATCCTCCCTGATCCCCCCGGCCGTCCCGATCCTCTCAGACCCCTCAGTACCCCCGGGGCCCTCATCTCCTCAGACCCCCTGAGGCCTCCTACACCCCCTCACACCCCGGCCTCCTCCCCGGCCCGGGCCCTCACTCACGATGCCGGGCAGGTCGGCGTACTTGGGGTCGGCCATGGCGGGGGGCGGTACAGGGGGGTCGGTAACGGGGGGTTGGTAACGGGGGGTCGGTAACGGGGGGTCGGTAACGGTGGGTCGGTAATGGGGGGGTCGGTAACGGGGGGTCGGTAATGGGGGGTCGGTAACGGGGGGTCGGTAATGGGGGGTCGGTAACGGGGGGTCGGTAATGGGGGGTCGGTAATGGGGGGTCGGTAACGGGGGGTCGGTGCCGGGGGGTCCCGGAACGGCAGCGCAGGGCCGGGGCGGGGCCGATCTCGCGAGAACGACGCGGGGCGGTGCGAGAGGCGAGAGCGCAGGGGCGGACCCGGGGGGCGGGGCCTGGATGGGCGTGGCCTCACAGGGCGGGGCCGGGGCGGGGCCAGGGCGGGTCTGGGGGCGGGGCCTTGGCGGGCAGACGGAGCGGGGGTGGCACTGAGGGGACAATGGGGTGGGACAGGGGACACACGGACACGGCGCGGGTCACGGGGGGTACAAGGGGGACACACCGGGGGTGACCACGGGGATACACGCGGGGGGGAACGGGGGGCGACACAGGGGTGACACAGAGGGGAACACACGGCTTGGGGCACACGGGGACACGCACGGGGTGCACGGGGTTCAGATGTGGGGACACACGAGGGGACACGGCGAGACACACGGAGACACACGGGGGCACACAGTGGGGGTACTCCCGGGGGACACGGGAGGACACAGGAGGGGCACAAGGATGGGGGGGCACGGTGGGAACACGGGGGGACACTCAGGGCAGAGTCACGGGTGGGGGCACAGGGAGCACGCACAGGCCGGGTGGCACTGAGGGGCACCCATGGGGGGACGGCGCTTTTTACCAGCGGGAGACCCCAGGGCTCAGCTCCGGACGGTCCCCCCCGGTGTGTTTGGGGGGTCACATGGAGGGGTGGGGGTCACCAGGCCGGGCAGAGTCCCCAGTGTGCGGGGGGGATGAGTCAGGGCCACTGCGTTCCCGCGGGGGGGGGAAACTGAGCAGGGAGCCCGGGGGAGGCTGGCCCTGAGCCGACCCCCTGCCCACCCCCGCCCGGTCCTGCTCCCCCCGCCGTGAATCAGCACTTTGGGGGGGTCCATTCCCAGGGCTGATTCCCCCCCCTCCAATTCCGTCCACCTTAAGAGCCGCGGGCGGCTCCACCTTAAGGCGGGGGAGGGGGCGCTGGGGGGCGGCCCCCCACCCCCCGGTCCCGGGGCTGCAGTGGCGACAGCAGCGGTCACAGGAGCGGCGACAGCGGCAGCTGCGGAGCGTCAGCCCCGCCCGGCGCCGCCTCCCGCATCCTGCAGCCCGCAACCTGCATCCCTGAGCAGCATCCTGCATCCCGCAGCGCGGGCAGCATCCTGCATCCCTGGGTACCACCCCGCATCCCTGGGTACCACCCTGCAGTGCTGAGCAGCATCCCGCATCCCCGGCAGCATCCTGAGCCCTTGGGTACCGCCCGGCATCTCTGAGCAACACCCCGCATCTCTGGGTACCACCCGGGCAGCATCCTGCATCCTTGGGCATCATCCTGCATCTCTGAGCAGCATCCTCGGCCACCGCTCGGCATCCCCGGGTACCGTCCTGCACCCCGGTGCCACCTGAGCCTCAGGCTGTGAGCAGCACCCCGGGTGACACCCCCCGCCCCCGAGCACCAGCCGCCCCCTTGGCCCCCCTTCTCGACGCCCCCCGACCCCCGCCATGGCCGAGCCCAGCTCCGAGTGCAGCATCAAGGTTCTGTGCCGGTTCCGGCCCCTCAACCAGGCCGAGATCCTGCGGGGGGACAAGTTCCTGCCCGTGTTCCAGGGGGACGACAGCGTGGTGGTGGGGGTGAGTCAGCGCGGGGGGCGCGGGGGAGGGGGATGGGGGGGGGGGTGTCCGGTATCCCAGTTTGGGGGGTGACTGTCCGGAGTGGGGTCACTGTCGCTTGGGGACAGAACCTGTTTCGGGGGGGAAGCGGTCCTGGGTGTGGCCACTGCCCCCCGGGACTCTGCCCATGCCCCCCTTCCCCTCCGCCCCCCCCATTTCCGAGGCTCCCGGCACTCCCAGTTTGCCCAGTGCCGGGGGGGGGGGGGGGGGGGTGTTTACAGTGAGCGGAAACGCCCTGACCCCCGGGGGGGCACGATCGGGGGGGGGTTGCCGCAGATCCCCCCCTCCCCCTCGCGCTGCGGCCCTGCCCTTTGTTAGGGGGCTCATCCGGGGGGCGTCTGGGGCCCCCAAAATATCGCCACCCCCTGCCCCTCCAAAACGGCCCCCCCCTTGCTCGGGAGGGGCTGGGGGGGGGGGAAGCGATGGTCCCTGGGGGGACAACGGGGTGTGGGTGCGGGGGGGGTCCGTGGATGGGGGTCCGTGGGTGTTGGGGGGGGTCTGTGGCCGGGGGGTATCATTGAATGCGGGGGTCCGTGGATTTGGGGTCCGTGGGTGCTGGGGGGGTGTGGGGGGGGATCTGTGGATGGGGGCCCGTGGGTGCTGCAGGGGGGGGTCTGTGGATAGGTGGGGTCCGTGGATGGGGGGGTCCGTGGATGGGGGGTCGGTGGTGCGGGGGGGGGGGTCCGTGGATGGGGGGTCGGTGGGTGCGGGGGGGGGTCCGTGGATGGGGGGTCCGTAGATGGGGGGGTCTGTGAATAGGTGGGGTCCGTGGATGGGGAGTCTGTGAATAGGTGGGGTCCGTAGATGGGGGGTCTGTGAATAGGTGGGGTCCGTGGCCGGGGGGTGTCGCGGTGCGGCTCTGCCGGCGCAATGCGGGGGGAAGGAGGGTTGCGGGTGCGGGGGGAGTTGCAGGGGTGGCGGTGCGGGGTGGGGGTGCGGGTTCGGGCTGGGGGGATGCGGGGGCAGTGCAGAAGGGGGTGCGGGGGGTGCGGAGAGGTTGCGTGACCGGCGGCGGGCGGGGCCGCGGTGCTGCGGCGGCTGCGGGGAGCCGGGGGGGCCGGGAAGAGCGGGGGCGCGGGCTGTTGTCGCCGGCTGTCCCCATGTCCGTGTGTCCCCATGAACGTGTGTCCGTGTGTCCCCATGAACGTGTGACCCCATGAACATGTGTCCGTGTGACCCCATGTCCGTGTGTCCCCGTGTCCGTGTGTCCCCATGTCTGTGTGACCCCCATGTCCGTGTGTCCCCATGTCTGTGTGTCCGTGCGTCTGTGTGACCCCATGTCCGTGTGTCCCCATGTCCGTGTGACCCCATGAACGTGTGTCCCCGTGTCCATGTGTCTCCGTGTGTCTCCATGTCCGTGTGTCCGTGTGTCCGTGTGTCCCCGTGTCCATGTGTCCCCATGTCCGTGTGTCCCCATGTCTGTGTGTCCGTGTGTCCCCGTGTCCGTGTGTCCCCATGTCCATGTGTCCCCATGTCTGTGTGTCCGTGTGTCCCCGTGTCCGTGTGTCCCCATGTCCATGTGTCCCCATGTCTGTGTGTCCGTGTGTCCCGTGTCCGTGTGTCCCCATGTCCGTGTGTCCCCATGTCTGTGTGTCCGTGTGTCCCCGTGTCCGTGTGTCCCCATGTCCATGTGTCCCCATGTCTGTGTGTCCCCATGTCTGTGTGTCCGTGTGTCCCCATGTCGGTGTGTCCCCATGTCCCCATGTCCGTGTGTCCCCATGTCCGTGTGTCCGTGTGTCCCCATGTCCATGTGTCCCCATGTCGGTGTGTCCGTGTGTCCCCGTGTCCATGTGTCCCCATGTCCGTGTGTCCCCATGTCTGTGTGTCCCCATGTCTGTGTGTCCCCGTGTCCGTGTGTCCGTGTGTCCCCATGTCCGTGTGCCCCCATGTCCCCATGTCTGTGTGTCCGTGTGTCCCCGTGTCCGTGTGTCCCCGGCTCAGCACCAGGGCCGGGACAGCTCCCGGGGTAGGGTGGGGTGTTCGCAGGGGCTGGGGGAGTCTCCGGGGGTCTCTGGGCGTGTAGGGGGGTCTGGGGGTGTCCGACTGGCGATGGGGGGCTGAGGGATCTATGGGCGACCCGGGGGGGTGCTTGGGGATATCGGGGGGTCTAAGGGGGTTTGTAGAGGGATGAGGGCTTTGTGGGAGGTTTGGGGGGGCAGGCTGAAGGATTTGGGGGATCTGTGGGGTCAATACGGGGACTGGGAGGTCTGTAGGGGTGTATGGGGGTCTATAGAGGCCTATAGGGCTCTGAGGGGTCCTAAAAACCACAGGTTTTATGGGGGCTAAGACAGTCCATGGGAGCTGGGGGGTCTGGAGGGGTCTGTGGAGGCTGGAAGGGTCTGTGGGGGTCTGTAGGGTGGTTGAGGTGCCTATGGGGGGCTGTGGGGGTCTGTGGAGAGCTGGGGGGCTGTGGTTATCTATATGGAGGCCAAGGGGTCTGTGGGGGTCTATGGGGAGCCTCTGGGGGTCTTTGGGGGAGCTGAGTGTTCTGTGCTGGTGTATGGA
>NW_026709090.1:0-40951 GCF_030490865.1 Poecile atricapillus | reverse complement strand
TCAATCCCCAGTTTGAGGAGCTGAAGCGGCGGCGGCTGCAGGACCCCAATGTTGGGGTGTCACTCCCGATGTTTGGGTGCCAGGGTGGGGTTTGGGGTGTCATTCCCGTGTTTGGGGTGTCATTCCCGTGTTTGGGGTGTCATTCCCACATTTGGGGTGCCCCCGATCCCCAGTTTGAGGAGCTGAAGTGGTGGCGGCTGCAGGACCCCAATGTTGGGGTGTCACACCCATGTTTGGGGTACAAGGGTGTGTTTGGGGTGTCACTCCCGATGTTTGGGGTTTGTCCCCATGTTTGGGGTGCTCTCCTCACATTTGGGGTGCTCTCCTCACATTTGGGGTGCTCTCCTCACATTTGGGGTACCCCTGCCCCCCCAGTTTGAGGAGCTGAAGCGGCGGCGGCTGCAGGACCCCAATGTTGGGGTGTCCCGGACCCGGCTGTGCCTGCACAACCTCCCCAAGGCTCTGGACACCGGGGGGCTGCGAGCGCTGCTGAGGGACAGACTGACACCCCCGGGGGGGACAGCACCCAAATCACAGAGGTGAGGGGACACTGGGGACACTGGGGACACTGGGGGACACTGGGGGGCACTGGGGACACTGGGGACACTGGGGACACTGGGGGGGCACTGGGGGGACACTGGGGGACACTGGGGACACTGGGGGGACACTGGGGGGGCTGCGAGCGCTGCTGAGGGACAGACTGACACCCCCGGGGGGGACAGCACCCCAAATCACAGAGGTGAGGGGACACTGGGGACACTGGGGACACTGGGGGGTCACTGGGGACACTGGGGGCACTGGGGGACACTGGGGGGGCACTGGAAGACACTGGGGGGGACACTGGGACACTGGGGGGACACTGGGGGACACCGGGGGGCTGCGAGCGCTGCTGAGGGACAGACTGACACCCCCGGGGGGGACAGCACCCCAAATCACAGAGGTGAGGGGACACTGGGGACACTGGGGGGACACTGGGGACACTGGGGACACTGGGGGGACACTGGGGGACACTGGGGGGGACACTGGGGGACACTGGGGGACACTGGGGACACTGGGGGGGCTCTGGGGACACTGGGGACACTGGGGGGACACTGGGGGGACACTGGGGGGACACTGGGGGGACACTGGGGGGACACTGGGGGACACTGGGGGGACACTGGGGGACACTGGGGGACACCGGGGGGCTGCGAGCGCTGCTGAGGGACAGACTGACACTCCCGGGGGGGACAGCACCCCAAATCACAGAGGTGAGGGGACACTGGGGACACTGGGGACACTGGGGGGACACTGGGGGGACACTGGGGGGACACTGGGGGACACTGGGGGGACACTGGGGGGACACTGGGGGACACCGGGGGGCTGCGAGCGCTGCTGAGGGACAGACTGACACCCCCGGGGGGGACAGCACCCCAAATCACAGAGGTGAGGGGACACTGGGGACACTGGGGGACACTGGGGACACTGGGGGACACTGGGGGACACTGGGGACACTGGGGGACACTGGGGGGACACTGGGGGGGCTCTGGGGACACTGGGGGACACTGGGGGGGCTCTGGGGACACTGGGGACACTGGGGGACACTGGGGACACTGGGGGGACACTGGGGGGACACTGGGGGACACTGGGGACACTGGGGGACACTGGGGGGACACTGGGGGACACTGGGGACACTGGGGGACACTGGGGGGCTCTGGGGACACTGGGGGACACTGGGGACACTGGGGGACACTGGGGGACACTGGGGGGACACTGGGGGACACTGGGGGGGCTCTGGGGACACTGGGGGGGCTCTGGGGACACTGGGGGACACTGGGGGGACACTGGGGGGATACTGGGGACACTGGGGGACACTGGGGGACACTGGGGGGGCACTGGGGACACTGGGGGGGCTCTGGGGACACTGGGGGACACTGGGGGGACACTGGGGGGATACTGGGGACACTGGGGGACACTGGGGACACTGGGGGACACTGGGGGACACTGGGGGGACACTGGGGGGACACTGGGGGGGCACTGGGGACACTGGGGGGGCTCTGGAGGGACACTGGGGGATGTTTTTGGGGTGACCCGGGGGTGTTTTTGGGGTGATCCAGGGGATGTTTTTGGGGTGATCCAGGTGGTGTTTTTGGGGTGATCCAGGTGGTGTTTTTGGGGTGATCCAGGGGATGTTTTTGGGGTGATCCAGGTGGTGTTTTTGGGGTGATCCAGGTGGTGTTTTTGGGGTGATCCAGGGGATGTTTTTGGGGTGATCCAGGTGGTGTTTTTGGGGTGATCCAGGTGGTGTTTTTGGGGTGATCCAGGTGGTGTTTTTGGGGTGACTCAGGGGATGTTTTTGGGGTGATCCAGGGGATGTTTTTGGGGTGACCCTGGGATATTTTTGGGGGTGACCCCGGTCCCTTCCGCAGTGCCGGGTGATGCGGGAGCTGCGGGGCCAGGGCCGATCTTTGGGGTTCGCCTTCGTGGAGTTTGGGGAGCACGAGGAGGCTCTGGGGGCCCTGCGCTGCCTCAACAACAACCCCGAGCTCTTCGGGGCGCACAAGGTCAGTGGGGGCACCCCAAATCCGGGGGGACCCCGTTCCCACACCCCAGAGCTGCCCCCGGCGCTCCGGGATCCCCCTGGGATTCCTGGGACCCCCCCCGGGGGTTTTGGGGTACCCCTCGGCGTCTGGGGGGTTCTCCTGGGTGTTTTGGGGTCCCTCGGGGTGTTTCGGGGTCCCCCCAGTGTTTGGGTGTTGTTTTGGGGTCCCCCGGGGTTTGGGGTGTTGTTTGGGGTGTTTTGGGTGTTGTTGGGGTGTTGTTGGGGTGTTGTTTGGGGTGTTGTTTGGGTGGTGTTTGGGTGTTGTTTGGGGGTTGTTTGGGGGTTGTTTGGGTGTTGTTGGGGTGTTGTTGGGGTGTTGTTTGGGGGTTGTTTGGGTGTTGTTTGGTGTGGTTTGGGTGTTGTTTGGGTGTTGTTTGGGTGTTGTTTGGGGTGTTGTTTGGGTGTTTTGGGGTGTGTTTGGGTGTGGTTTGGGTGTTGTTTGGGTGTTGTTTGGGTGTTGTTTGGGTGTTGTTTGGGTGTTGTTTGGGGTGTTGTTGGGGTGTTGTTGGGGTGTTTGGGGTGTTGTTTGGGTGTTGGTTTGGGTGTTGTTTGGGGTGTTGTTGGGGTGTTGTTGGGGTGTTTTGGGGTGTTGTTTGGGTGTTTTGGGGTGTTGTTTGGGTGTTGTTTCGGGGTCCCCACGGTGCCCCCCCAGCGCCCGATCGTGGAGTTCGCTCTCGAGGACCGGCGGAAGCTGCGGCTGCGGGAACAGCGGATCCAGCGGGGGCTGGTACGGGGAGACCCCCTGAGACCCCCCCCTGAGACCCCCCCTGAGACCCCCCTGAGGCCCCCTGAACACCTTGAGACCCCCATGAGACCCCCTGAACCCCCTGAACACCCTGAGACCCCCTGAGACCCCCCTGAGACCCCCCCTGAGACCCCATGAGACCCCCCTGAACACCCCCTGAGACCCCCTCAGACCCCCCTCAGACCCCCCTGAGACCCCCCCAGACCCCCCCTGAGCCCCCCTGATCCTCCTGACCCCCCCCAGACCCCCCTATTGACCCCCAGCCCCCTCCCAGCCCCCCCCAGCCCTCCCCCACACCCCCCCAGACCCCCCCGACCCCCCTGACCCCTCTGTCCCCCCAGCTCAAGGCCAAGGCCAAGGCCAAGGCGGCCGCGGGACCCCCAGAGCCTCCCCAGGGACCCCCGGATCCCCCCCGGGGGCAGCCAGAGCCCCCCCCCGCGGGTTCGGGGGGACCCCGGGCCCCCCCCAGGACCCCCTGGGCCGGGTTCCAGACGCAGGGCCCGGGGCAGGGGGGGGCTCCCGGCGCCCCCCGCAACAAAGTGCTGGCAGTGCCCTCCCACCGCGGCCCCAAAATCAGGTGAGGGGGGCCCTGAACCCCAAACTTCATCATCCCCCATTTCCTTCCCTTTTCCTTCTTTTCCTTCCCCATTTCCTTCCCTTTTCCTTCCCATTTCCTTCCCATTTCCTTCCCCATTTCCTTCTCTTTTCCTTCCCATTTCCTTTCCTTTCCTTCCCTTCTCCTTCCTTTTCCTTCCCTTGTGTCCCCCCTTTCCCCCCTTCCCTTTTCCCCCTTTTTCCCATCCCATTCCCTCCTTTCCCCTTTTCCCCCTTTTCCTTTCCCCCCTTTTTCCCATCCCATTCCCTCCTTTTTCCCCCCTTTTCCCCCCGTTTCCCCCGGGGGTCTCTGTCCCCAATTCCTCTTTTCCCGCAGGAAACGGGACCGGCTTCAGGCCCAGCCCCCCCCGAAGCCCCCCAAAGCCCCCCGGGGCTCGCGGCGGCGGCGGGAGAAGCTGCCCCTCCCCCAGGTAGGGATTTGGGGGTTCACCCCGAGCTCCCCCCCCAGCCCCGGGGGTTTTTGGGGTCCCCCTGACTCTGGGTCCGCAGGGCCGGCGCCGGGGGGGCCCCGGGGGGGCCGAGGTTCGGTTCCAGGAGCTGGTGGAGAGGTACAAGAGGAAGATTCTGGGGAGCGACCCCCCCACGGCCCGGGGGGGAAAATGGTTCGAGAGCTGAGACCCCCCCCGGGCACCCCAAAACATCCTCGGTACCCCAAAACCATCCTGGCACCCCAAAACCATCCTGGTACCCCAAAACACCTTCTGGTACCCCAAAACCCCCCCTGGCACCCCAAAACCCCCCCTGGGCACCCCAAAACATCCTCGGTACCCCCAAAACCATCCTGGTACCCCCAAAACCCCCCCCGGTACCCCAAAACCCCCCTGGCACCCCAAAACATCCTCGGTACCCCAAAACCATCCTGGCACCCCAAAACCATCCTGGTACCCCAAAACCATCCTGGTACCCCCAAAACCCCCCCTGGCACCCCAAAACATCCCTGGCACCCCAAAACCCCCCCTGGTACCCCAAAACATCCCTGGTACCCCAAAACACCTTCTGGCACCCCAAAACACCCCTGGACCCCAAAACATCCCCTGGCACCCCAAAACACCCCTGGGACCCCAAAACATCCCCTGGCACCCCAAAACCCCCCTGGTACCCCCCAAAACCATCCTGGTACCCCAAAACATCCCTGGCACCCCAAAACCCCCCCAGGCACCCCAAAACATCCCCTGGCACCCAAAACATCCCTGGCACCCCAAAACCCCCCCTGGTACCCCAAAACATCCCTGGTACCCCAAAACACCTTCTGGCACCCCAAAACACCCCTGGGACCCCAAAACCCCCCCTGGCACCCCAAAACCCCCCCTGGCACCCCACACATCCCCCCACACCCGGGGGTGCCGGGGGTCCTGAACCTCCCAGGGGGGTTTTGGGGTCCCAGGGGTGTTTTGGGGTACCAAGGGAGGTTTTGGGGTCCTGGGGGGTTTTTGGGGTCTGGGGGGTTTTGGGGTCCTGGGAGATTTTGGGGTCCTGGGGGGGTGTTTTGGGGTTTGGGGGGTTTTGGGGTTCCAGGGGGGGTTTTGGGGTCCAGGGGAGTTTTGGGGTCCCGGGGGGGGGGGTTGGGGGGTCAGACCCGGCCCTGGGTCCCCCCTGCCCCCCCCCCGGGATTTGGGGTGCTCCCCCTCCCCCCCCTCCCCCCCCGCTGTTGTTTCGGGTTTTAATAAAAATGGGATTTTTTAAGGAAAATTCGGGCTCGTGGTGTCACCCCCACCTTGGGGACCCCAGGACGCCTCCCCTGGGCTGGGGGACAGGGGGGTCCCCTCCTGTGTCACCTCCTGTGTCACCCCCTGTGTCACCTCCTGTGTCACCCCCTGTGTCACCCTCTGTGTCACCTCCCCTGTGTCACCTCTCTGTGTCACCTCCCCTGTGTCACCTCCCCTGTGTCACCTCCCCTGTGTCACCTCCTGTGTCACCTCCTGTGTCACCTCCCCTGTGTCACCCCCTCTGTCACCTCCTGTGTCACCTCCTGTGTCACCCCGTGTCACCTCCCCTGTGTCACCCCGTGTCACCCCCTGTGTCACCTCCCCTGTGTCACCCCTGCGTCACCTCCTGTGTCACCCCGTGTCACCTTCTGTGTCACCTCCCCTGTGTCACCTCCCCTGTGTCACCTCCTGTGTCACCTCTTGTGTCACCTCCCTGTGTCACCTCCCCTGTGTCACCTCCCGAGTCACCTCCCTGTGTCACCTCCTGTGTCACCCCTGTGTCACCTCCTGTGTCACCTCCCGAGTCACCTCCCTGTGTCACCCCCGTGTCACCCCATGTCACCTGCCCTGTGTCCCCCGTGTCACCTCCCCTGTATCTCCCGTGTCTCCCGTGTCACCCCTGTCACCTCTTGTGACACTGTGTGACACTGTGACACTGTGTGACATTGTGTGTGTGACACTGACACTGTGTGTGACACTGTGTGACATTGTGTGTGTGACACTGTGACACTGTGTGTGACACCGTGTGTGTGACATTGTGTGTGACACTGTGACGTTGTGTGTGACACTGTGTGTGTATGACACTGTGTGTGTGTCACCATGTGTGTGACACTGACACTGTGTGTGACACCGTGTGTGTGACATTGTGTGTGACACTGTGACGTTGTGTGTGACACTGTGTGTGTATGACACTGTGTGTGTGTCACCATGTGTGTGACACTGGCACTGTGTGATACTGTGTGTGTGACATCGTGTGTGTGACACTGTGTGTGACACTGTGACACCGTGTGTGACATGGTGTGTGTGTGACACTGTGTGTGTGACACCGTGTGTGTGACACCGTTGTGTGTGACACTCCGACGTATGTGACACTGTGTGTGTCACCATGTGTGTGACACTGGCACTGTGTGTGACACTGTGTGTGACACTGTGTGTGTGACACTGACACTGTGTGTGACACTGTGACACTGTGTGTCATTGTGTGTGTGACACTGCATGTGTGACACTGACACCGTGTGTGACACTCTGTGTGTGTGACACTGACACTGTGACATGTGTGTGTGACACTGTGTGTGACACTGTGTGTGTGACACTGTGACATTGTGTGTGACACTGACACTGTGTGTGTGACATTGTGTGTGTGTGACACTGACACTGTGTGTGACATTGTGTGTGTGACACTGACACTGTGTGTGTCACTGTGTGTGTGACACTAACACTGTGACACTCTGTGTGTGTGTGACGTGTGTGTGACATTGTGTGTGTGTGACACTGACACTGTGACATTGTGTGTGTGTGACATTGTGTGTGTGTCACTCTGTGTCCCTCCCTTGTCCCCCTGTGTCCCCCCCCCTGGAAGTGTTGGGGTCACTCGGGGCCGGGGGGTGACAAAGCCACCAGCGAGTCACCGACAGCCCCTGAGTCACCGCAGCCATGTCCCTGTGTCACCCCCGGCCTGGGGACATCCCGGGGCCCCTCCGGCCCTGTCACCCTCTGTCCCCGTGTGTCCCCAGGGTCCCATGTCCCTGTGTGTCCCCCGTGTGTCCCCAGGGTCGTGTGTCCCTGTGTGTGTCCCCATGTGTCCCCAAGTGTCCCCATGTGTCCCCGTGTCCCCAAGGTCCCTTGTCCCCGCGTGTCCCCGTGTGTCCCTGCGGTCCCGTGTCCCTGAGTGTCCCGGTGTGTCCCCGTGTGTCCCCAGGGTCCCATGTCCCCATGTCCCCATATGTCCCCAGGGTCCCTTGTCTCCGTGTGTCCCCGTGTGTCCCTGTGTGTCCCCGTGTGTCCCCAAGGTCCCCAGGGTCCCGTGTGCCCGTGTGTCCCCAGGGTCTCTTGTCCTTGTGTGTCCCCAGGGTCTCTTGTCCTTGTGTGTCCCCAGGGTCCCCGAGTGTCCCCAAGGTCCCTTGTCCCCATGTGTCCCCAGGGTCCCTGTGTGTCCCCGTGTCCCCATGTGTCCCTGGGGTCCCGGGTGTCCCTTGTCCCCAGAGTCACCACAGACACGAGTGAGGCTGCTGGAAAAGGGGCCTTAAATTAAATAAATTATTATTAATAGTAAATAGTAATAATAATATAATAATAATAATAATAATAATAATAATAATAATAATAATGGAATGTTGTAGATAGAAGCAGCTCGAGCTCGCTCTGGTGCCTGGGGACGCTCTTGGTGTCCCTGATGAGATCCCGGGGGTCTCTGTGGGGTCCCGGGGGTGTCCCGGGGATGTCCCGGGGGGTCCCGGGGATGTCCCGGGGGTGTCCCAGGGATCCCGGGCGTGTCCCGGGGGTCCCGGGGGTCCCTAACACGCGGGGACCCCCTCCAGGCAGGCGGCGACCCCCTCCAGGCATCCCCGGAGCCGCGCCAGGGCCACCCCGGCCACCGTGTGCGGAGCCTCGGCGAGCGGGGCGGGGGGCGGCGGGGGGCGGCTCGCGGGGGGGGGCGCAGCCCAGCAGCCCCCCCAGCAGGGCCAGGACGCTCCGCAGGTTCTCCAGGTCATTGGCGACCTGGGCCAGCCGCAGGTCGCCCCCGGCCAGCGCCCCCAGGAGCCGCTGGAACAGCTGGAGCCGCTGGGCCGCCCACGCCAGCCCCGGAGCGACCCCCCCGGCCGGGACCCCCCCCTCCGGGACCCCCCCGGCCGGGACCCCCCCCCTCCGGGACCCCCTCCAGGCCGGTGACGCGCAGGGTCAGCGGGAACAGCTGGGGGGGGGACACGAACGCGGGGGTCGGGCCGGGGTGGGGGGGACACCCAGCCAGCTTGGGGACCCCCCTGGGGACCCCAGTTTGGGGCACGGAGCCCCCCCCAGCTGTGGGTGTCCCTCCCTGGGGACCCCCAACCCTCGGGGTGCGGAGCCCCCCCCCGAAACCCCATCCCTGGGGGTGTGGAGCTCCAGACCCCCCCAGACCCCCCCAGACCCGTCCAGACCCCATCCCTGGGGGTGCAGAGCCCCCCCCTCCGGAAATGCCCCATTTGGGGTCAGACCCCTCCCCCCAACCACAGGAGCCCCTTCCTGGGGACCCCTAAAATCCGGGTACGGGATCCCCCCCACTGAGGACCAGCCCCCCAAATCTGGGGGATGTTCCCTTCCCCGCCCCCCCGGTGTCTCCCCTGTCACCCCCCCGGTGTCCCCCCGGTGTCCTCCCTGTTGCCCCCGGTGTCCTGGTGTCCCCCCTGTCACATCCACCCCCCAGTGTCCCCCCTGTCACCCCCCGGTGTCACCCCCCTGTCCCCCCTGTCACCCCCCGGTGTCACCCCCCGGTGTCCCCCCTGTCACCCCCCGGTGTCCCCCCTGTCACCCCCCGGTGTCCCCCCTGTCACCTGCAGCTGCTGCAGGCGCTCACTCAGGGTCCGGGTCAGGGCTCGCGCGTCCGCCCGGGCCCGCTCGAACCGGACCGGGCGAGCCCCGGGCAGGGCCAGGGCCAGGGCCAGGAGCCCCCACAGGGACACGCGGGGACACCGCATCCCGCCGCCTCTGCCCGCGGGGACACAGGGGACACGCGTCACCCCGGGGAGCCCCAAAAACCCCCCCGGGACCCGCGGGGACACAGGGGACACGCGGGGACACAGGGGACACGCGTCACCCCGGTCACCGGGGAGCCCCAAACCCCTCCCGGGACCCGCGGGGACACAGGGGACACGCGTCACCCCGGCCACCGGGGAGCCCCAAAAACCCCCCCGGGACTCGCGGGGACACAGGGGACACGCGTCACCCCCGTCCCCTGGCGGTGATGTCACCGGGGACGGGAGCGGGGACACGAGCGGGGACACGCGGGAAGTGGCGCTGCTGGCGCGGGGACTCCGGAGCCCGCCCGGTGTCACCGTGTCCCCGCCGGCACGTGCAGCCCGGGCCGTGTCCCTGACGCCTTCCCGGAGCCCTTTGGCTCCTGTCACCGGGGCCACCACGGCCCGGCGGGTGACAGTGACAGTGGCGGGGAGGGGTGGGGGCAGGGTCCCCAGGGTTGTGTCACCTCCCTGGGGACCCCCTGCCCTCGGTGGGTGCGGGACACCGGGGTCACCTCGTCACCCACTGCTTGAGGATGGGGGGCACGTGGGGACACGGGTGACACGGGGACAGGAGGACACGGGGACACGGGTGACACGGGGACAGGGGACACGGGGGAAGCCGAGGGGACACGGGGACAGGGGACACGGGGGAAACCGAGGGGACACGGGGACAGTGGACACGGGGACAGTGGACACGGGGACAGTGGACACGGGGACAGGGGACACGGGGGAAGCCGAGGGGACACGGGGACAGGGGATACGGGGGAAGCCGAGGGGACACGGGGACAGGGGACACGGGTGACACAGGAACGGGGGGACACGGGGACAGGGGACACGGGGGAAGCCGAGGGGACACGGGGACAGGGGACACGGGGGAAACCGAGGGGACACGGGGACAGTGGCACTCACCGGAGCCTCGCGCGCACTCGCTGAGCCTGGAACGGGACGGTGCCGGCTGAGGGGACACGGGGACCCCCGCCAGGCCCCCCCCGGTGCCACCACCCCGGCGGCCGGGGCGGGGAGGGCCCGTGTCCCTTGGGTCACTCCCGGTGTCCCCGCGGGGCCGGGGGACACGGCTGGTGGCACTGCCGGCAGCTCGGGGACAGCAGGGCCGGGGGGACAATGACAGGGACAGGGACCCCCCCAGACCCCCCCTGTCCCCGCCGGTCCCCTGGGGAGGGGGGACACGGGGGACCCCCGGGGGGAGGGGCCGGGGGCGATGTCCCAGGGTGGGGGTCCCAGGGAGGGGGGCTGGGGACAGTGGGGGGGGGGGGGTCCTTTGGGGGGGTTGGGCTGTCCCGGTGCCGGGGAGGGGGTTCGGGGGGGGTCGGGGGGGTCGGGGGTGATCAGGGGGGTTCGGGGAGGGTCGGGGGGATCGGGGGGGTTTGGGGGGGGTCGGGGGGGGTCAGGGGTGGACAGAGGGGTTCGGGGGGGGTCGGGGGTCAACAGGGGGGTTCGGGGTGGTTTGGGGGGGTTCGGGGGTGATCAGGGGGGTTCGGGGATGATCAGGGGGGTTCGGGGGTGATCAGGGGGGTTCGGGGGGGTTCGGGGGTGGGGGTCGGGCTCACCTGGTGGCCTCGCGGGTCCCGTCGGTCGCGGCGGTGGCTCCATCGCGCCGCCCCCCCCTTTATAGCGGCGGGGCCGAACCCCAAAGCGCTGCCCGCCCCCCGCCCCCCGCCCCCCCCGCGATGTCCGGCCGTGGTGTCCGAGTGTCCGAGCCGTGTCCGAGTGTCCGAGCCGTGTCCGAGTGTCCGAGCCGTGTCCGAGCCGTGTCCGAGCCGGGTCCGAGCCGGGTCCGGCCGGGGGGGCCCGGGGGGGTCCCGGGGTGCGCGGGGTGGGGGGTCCCGGCTGCCTCGATGCGGGGCGGGGGTCCCGGAGCAGGAGGAACTGGGGACACTGGGATGGCTGCGGGGGGGTCGCGGGGCTCTGGGGGGGGTCCCGGGGGGGGTCCGGGGGGTCCGGGGGGGTCCCGGCTCCCCCCGCCCCCCCCCAGTCCCCTCCCCCCCCCCCCCGCGCATACGTGCCCAGGTGAGCGCAGCCCCGCGCGTGGCGGTGACACATCCCCCGCGCGCCCTGACCGCGGACACGCGCCCGTGTCCCCCTGTGTCCCCTCCCGTGTCCCCCTCTGTCCCTCCGTGTCCCCTCCCGTGTCCCCCTCTGTCCCTCCGTGTCCCCTCCCGTGTCCCCCTGTGTCACCTCCCGTGTCCCCTCCTTGTCCTCCCGTGTCCCCTCCCGTGTCCCCTCCTTATCCTCCCGTGTTCCCTCCGTATTCCCCCGTGTCCTCTCGTGTCCCCTCCTTGTCCTCCCGTGTCCCCTCCTTGTCCTCCCGTGTCCCCCTGTGTCCCCTCCCGTGTCCCCTCCTTGTCCTCCCGTGTTCCCCCGTGTCCCCTTCAGTGTCCCCTCCCGTGTCCCCTCCGTGTCCTCCCTTGTCCCTCCTTGTCCTCCCGTGTCCCCCTGTGTCCCCTCCCGTGTCCCCTCCTTGTCCTCCCGTGTTCCCCCGTGTCCCCTTCAGTGTCCCCTCCCGTGTCCCCTCCGTGTCCTCCCTTGTCCCTCCTTGTCCTCCCGTGTCCCCCCGTGTCCTCTCCCGTATCCTCTCCTGTGTCCCCTCCGTGTCCCCCCTGTCTCCCCCCCCGTGTCCCTCCTTGTCCCCCCGCGTCCCCTCCGCGTCCCCTCCCGTGTCCCCCCCGTCCCCAGGCACACACACCTGGCACAGGATGGGCACAGGGACAGGGACAGGACAGGGACAGGGACAGGGAAGGGACAGGGACAGAGACAGGGACAGGGACAGGACAGGGACAGGGACAGGGACAGGACAGGGACAGGACAGGGACAGGGACAGGGACAGGACAGGGACAGGGAAGGGACAGGGACAGGGACAGGACAGGGACAGGACAGGGACAGGGACAGGGACAGGGACAGGGAAGGGAAGGGACAGGGACAGGGACAGGACAGGGACAGGGACAGGGACAGGGACAGCACCGATGTTCTCGAGGCTCCCCGGTGTCCCCAGGGATGTCCCTGGACCATGTCCCCCCCCCGGGCAGGGGACACCGCCAGGGTGACACGGGGGAGGGGGGACCCCCGCACTGTCACTGTGGGGAGCAGGGTGGCTCCTGTCCCTGTCACCGCCCCGGCCCGAGATGTCCCCAAACTGTCCCCGTGTGGGTCCCCAGGCCCCGGGGAGGGTCGGGGTCCCCAGGCGGGGCTGTCACCGCCGGAGTTGGTGTCACCACGGAGGTGACACTCGGCAAACACCGTGGTGGCCCTTCCGGGAAGGCCGGCGGTGACACTGGTGACACCAGTGCCCGGCAGCCGCTGGCAGGGCCCCAGGTGCCACCGCCAGGACACTGGCGACACATTGGGGACACACTGGGGACACACTGGGGACACACTGGGGACACACAGCGTTCCCCGCGGCCAGCACGGTGACCTGGGTGACGTCACGGCGTGTCCCCTCCCAGCTGGCATCCCTCGTGTCGCCGGGCCTGTCACCTCCTGGACAGCACCTCTTGTGTCCCTGTCCCCTGTCCCTGTCACCTCCCTGCCGGCACCCCTTGTGTCCCCATCCCTGTCCCCTGTCCCTGTCACCTCCCTGCCGGCACCCCTTGTGTCCCCATCCCTGTCCCCAGGCCGGTGTCACTCATGTCCCCGTCCCCACCACCGAGGGCCACCAGGGGTCACCCGGCCACCCGCCCCTCCCCCGTCACTGGGCAGCGATGGGGACCCAAACTGGGAGCACTGGGGACCCCCCCGGCACTCCCAGTGTCACCCCCTGCCCTCGGGTGTCCCCAGTGTCACCCCCCGTCCTCGGGTGTCCCCAGTGTCACCCCCCGCTGGTCCCCGACCATGCCGGGAGCTGCGGTGGCCTCGTGCCCCCCTCCCCCTCGGCACTGCCCCCCCACTGTCCCCGCTGTCCCCTCCCTGTCCCCAAAGGGCTCCATTGAGCCCCCGCACTTACCTGGGGTCCCCGGGGGTTCCCGCTGTCCCCTCGCTGTCCCCTCGCTGTCCCCGATGTCCCCAAGGGGTCCGATTGAGCCCCCCCACTTACCTGGGGGTTCCTGGGGGTCCCCGCTGTCCCCTCGCTGTCCCCAAGGGTCCGATTGAGCCCCCGCACTTACCTGGGGTTCCTGGGGGTCCCCGCTGTCCCCTCGCTGTCCCCAAGGGTCCGATTGAGCCCCCCGGGGGTCCCCGCTGGCTCGGCCCCCCGCGGATGCTTTTTGGGGTAAGGGCTTCCTGGCTGGGGAGGGACAGCAAGCCCAGACCGCAAAAAGACCCGAGAGGGACACGGACGGTGGCCCCGCGGTGGCCCCGCGGTGACAAGGGAGCGGTGACAATGGAGCGGTGACAATGGAGCGGTGACAAGGGGGACACGCGGAGCCGCCGGGGTGGCCCTGAGGGGGGACACGGCCCCCGCCAGCCCCAGGCTGTCCCCTGTGCTGGGGGGGACAGGGGACGCTGCCAGCCCTGGGTGCCACCCCCCGTGTGCCCCTGCCGTGTGACACCTGTCACCTGCTGTGTGCCACCTGTCACCTGCGTGCGGCCCATGCACTGCCACCCCTGAGAGGTGGCACAGAGGGACAGGGACAGGGCACGGAGGGACAGGGACAGGGCACGGGGCGATGGGGACTGGCACAGTGAGGTGACACTGGCACAGAGTGACACGGGTGTGACACAGAGCCACGGGGACACGGCGCAGAGCCATGGTGACATGGCACAGAGTGAGGTGACACGGCACAGAGTGAGGTGACACGGCACAGAGCCATGGTGACATGGCACAGAGTGAGGTGACATGGCACAGAGTGAGGTGACGCAGCACAGAGCCATGGTGACATGGCACAGAGTGAGGTGACATGGCACAGAGTGAGGTGACATGGCACAGAGTGAGGGGACATGGCTCAGAGTGAGGTGACACGGCACAGAGTGAGGTGACACGGCACAGAGCCATGGTGACATGGCACAGAGTGAGGTGACATGGCACAGAGTGAGGTGACACGGCACAGAGCCATGGTGACATGGCACAGAGTGAGGTGACACGGCGCAGAGCCATGGTGACATGGCACAGAGTGAGGTGACATGGCACAGAGTGAGGTGACACGGCACAGAGCAATGGTGACATGGCACAGAGTGAGGTGACATGGCACAGAGTGAGGTGACACGGCACAGAGTGAGGTGACATGGCACAGAGTGAGGTGACACAGCACAGAGTGAGGTGACATGGCACAGAGTGAGGTGACATGGCACAGAGTGAGGTGACACGGCACAGAGTGAGGGGACACGGCTCAGAGTGAGGTGACATGGCACAGAGTGAGGTGACGCAGCACAGAGCCATGGTGACATGGCACAGAGGTGACACGGCACAGAGTGAGGTGACACAGCACAGAGTGAGGTGACACGGCACAGAGTGAGGTGACATGGCACAGAGCCATGCTGGTGTGACACAGAGTGATGGGGACACAGCACAGAGCACTGGGGACATGGCACGGGGTGACAGGGATGTGGCACAGGGTGACGGGACATGGCACAGAGCGATGGTGGCATGGGACAGAGCCGTGTCCCCAGCTCCTGCCAGCTCATGCTGGGTGTCCCCAGGCTCCTGTCCCTCAGCCACCAGAGCACCCGGGGATGGCAGGAGGCCACCAGAGGAGCCATCGCTTGGTGTCACTGGTGGGACCAGTGCTCGGGGTCACCTCAGGAGCCATCGCTCAGTGTCACCTCAGGAGCCATTGTTCGGTGTCACCTCAGGAGCCATCGCTCAGTGTCACCTCAGGAGCCATCTCTCGGTGTCACCAATGGGGCCATCGCTCGGTGTCACCTCAGGAGCCATCACTCGGTGTCACCTCAGGAGCCATCGCTCGGTGTCACTGGTGGGACCAGTGCTCGGTGTCACCTCAGGAGCCATCGCTCAGTGTCACCTCAGGAGCCATCGCTCGGTGTCACCTCAGCAGCCGAGTCTCTGTCCCCCAGCGCTGCAGGGCCGTGGCCGTGACCGATCCCATCCTCGGTGGCATTGGCTGAGTGGCAGTGCCCGAATTTGGGGTGTCCGAGCCGTGTCCCGGGGCTGGGGACAGGACACGCCCGCGGCTCCGGAGCTCTGTGGCTCTGTTGTCACTGTCCCCGTGGCTCTGTGTCCCCATGGCTCTGCTGTCACTGTCCCCGTGGCTCTGTGTCCCCACGGCCGCCCCGTGGCTCTGCTGGTCACTGTCCCCGTGGCTCTGCTGGTCACTGTCCCCGTGGCTCTGCTGTCACTGTCCCCGTGCTCAGTCCGGCTCTGTGGCCACTCCAGGGAGGTGTCCCCAGCTCGGGGTCCCGGTGCCACGGGTGTCCCCGAGGGCCTTTGTGGGGATCCCCCGTTGGTGGCACTCCGGGGACAGCGAGAAGAGGCCCCGAGGCCACCACCGGGCAGTTGGCTCCTCACTGGTGTCACCTGGGCCTGCACTGGTGTCACCGTCACCTGCAGCAGAGAACGTGTCCCTGCTCCACGTCATCCCCACCCGTGATCCTGTCCCCACCCCATGGCCCTGTCCCCACCCCATGGCCCTGTCCCCATGTCCCTGTCCCCACCCCGTGTCCCCGTCCCCATGTCCCCACTCCCCCCTGTCCCCACCCTGCAGCCCCAGCACGTGGGGGACAGGGATGGTGACACTTCGCTGGCTGCCACCCCCAGCCGTGCGTCCCCCCCGGACCCGGCTGCAGCCAGAGCGGGACAGCCCGGGGGGGACACGGCTGAGGCCACCACACCCCTGTCACCCCCAGCCCGGGGGGGGACACGGCTGAGGCCACCACACCCCTGTCACCCCCAGCCCGGGGGGGACACGGCTGAGGCCACCACACCCCTGTCACCCCCAGCCCGGGGGAGCCCGTTCGGGGGGATGAGGGGACAGAGGGGACATCCCTCGCTGGCTGTGCCGGCGGGGACTTGGGGGTGGCTCCTCCTCACCCGGGGGTCCCCCAGAGCTCGGGAAGGGCTCAGAGGGGACAGGGGGGGTCCCAGAGGGTCCTTGAGCGCTGCCAGCAGCCGGGGCCGGGCGCAGGGGGACACTGGCGGTGGCAGTGGCGGTGACAGTGGCAGTGGCAGTGGCAGTGGCGGTGACAGTGGCGGTGGCGGTGGCAGTGGCGGTGACAGTGGCGGTGGCAGTGGCAGTGGCGGTGACAGTGGCGGTGGCAGTGGCGGTGACAGTGGCGGTGACAGTGGCCGTGTGTGGCACAGACCTTTCCAGATCTCCGCGGGCGGGTTTGGGGTCCCCCGGTGGTCACCCGTTCGGTGTCACCCCCCCGGGGGCAGCTGGAGCCGAGGGACCCCCGGTGTCCCCCGGGACAGAGGGGACACGGGGGGGGGGCAGGGAGGGGCCGGGGCCGGGGGTCCCGGGGAGTCTCGGGGGGTCCCGGGGGTCCCGGGGGTCTTGGGGGGTCTCGGGGGGTCCCGGGGGTCTCGGGGGGTCCCGGGGGGCTGGGACGGGGCTCGGGCCCTCGGGGGGTCCCGGGGGGTCTCTGGCGGGGCCCCCCTGAGCAGGGCGGGGGTCCCGGGAGGTGGGGGGGGTTCCGGGGGGTGTGGGGGGGTCCCCGGGTGGGGGCTCCCCCATGGGCGGGGTGGGGGCGGGGCGGGGGGGGGGGGACAGGGGGATCCCGCCCCTCCCCCCCCCGGCCCCCTCGGTCCTACCTGGAGCTGCGGCCGCGCTGCGCTGGGGGGGGGTCCCGGGGGTCCCGGGGGTCCCGGGGGTCCCGGAGGGTCCCGGGGGGTCCCGGGGTGCGGGGGGGGCCCCGCGGCGGCCGCGCGAGCCCCGGCGGCGGCGATTGACCCGCATTGACGTCACTGCGTCATCAGGGTTCCCCTGGAAACACGCGGGGGCTAAAAATAGCCCGGGGGGGCGGGGGGCGGGGCGGGGCCGCCCCCTCCCCCGCGTCTGCCGCTATTCTGGGGACAAAGCGACAAATATAGAGCGGCCACTCCCCCGGCGGGGACACCCCCGCGGGGGGCGCGGGGACACCGGGGGCGGACACCGGGGACACCCCCGGGACACGGGGGGGACACGGGACAGCGACAACGGGGGGACACGGGGGTGCACGGGGGGACAGGGGGGGACACGGGACAGCCACAACGGGGGGACACGAGGGGCGAGACGGGGGGGGACACGGGGGGGGACACGGGGGGACACGGGGGGACACGAGGGGGACACGGGGGGGGACACGGTGGGGACGGACATGGGGACAGCGGCATGGGGGGACACCATCACAGCAGACAGGCGACAACCGGGGGAACAAGGGGACACCGGGAAGTGGCGACACCGGGACACCGGGACACCGGGAGAGGGGACACTGGGACATGGGGACACCGGGAAGTGGCGACACCGGGATACTGGGACAGACAGACACCGAGACATCGGGACACTGGGAGAGGGGACACCGGGACAGGCAGACACCGGGACACAGGGACATGGGGACACCGGGACTTGGGGACACGGGACACCGGGAGAGGGGACAGGGGACGGGAACAGGGACCGGGGGCAGGGACGGTCACAGCTGCAATGGGGCCCTACCGGGACAGAGCTGTACTGGGATCGGCTGTACTGGGACAGGGCTGTACTGGGAATGGGCTGTACTGGGACAGGGCTGTACTGGGACAGGGCTGTACTGGGACAGGGCTGTACTGGGAATGGCCTGTACTGGGATTGGGCTGTACTGGGAATGGGCTGTACTGGGACAGGGCTGTACTGGGATTGGGCTGTACTGGGACAGGGCTGTACTGGGATTGGGCTGTACTGGGATTGGGCTGTACTGGGATCGGCTGTACTGGGAATGGGCTGTACTGGGAATGGGCTGTACTGGGATCGGCTGTACTGGGATTGGGCTGTACTGGGATTGGGCTGTACTGGGATCGGCTGTACTGGGATTGGGCTGTACTGGGACAGGGCTGTACTGGGATTGGGCTGTACTGGGATCGGCTGTACTGGGAATGGACTGTACTGGGAATGGGCTGTACTGGGAATGGGCTGTACTGGGATCGGCTGTACTGGGAATGGGCTGTACTGGGATTGGGCTGTACTGGGACAGGGCTGTACTGGGATCGGCTGTACTGGGATTGGGCTGTACTGGGAATGGGCTGTACTGGGACAGGGCTGTACTGGGATTGGGCTGTACTGGGATTGGGCTGTACTGGGAATGGGCTGTACTGGGACAGGGCTGTACTGGGACAGGGCTGTACTGGGATTGGGCTGTACTGGGACAGGGCTGTACTGGGACAGGGCTGTACTGGGATTGGGCTGTACTGGGAATGGCCTGTACTGGGATTGGGCTGTACTGGGACAGGGCTGTACTGGGATTGGGCTGTACTGGGAATGGGCTGTACTGGGATTGGGCTGTACTGGGAATGGGCTGTACTGGGAATGGGCTGTACTGGGAATGGGCTGTACTGGGACAGGGCTGTACTGGGATTGGGCTGTACTGGGATTGGGCTGTACTGGGATTGGGCTGTACTGGGAATGGGCTGTACTGGGACAGGGCTGTACTGGGATTGGGCTGTACTGGGATCGGCTGTACTGGGACAGGGCTGTACTGGGAATGGGCTGTACTGGGAATGGGCTGTACTGGGACAGGGCTGTACTGGGAATGGGCTGTACTGGGATTGGGCTGTACTGGGATTGGGCTGTACTGGGACAGGGCTGTACTGGGATTGGGCTGTACTGGGATCGGCTGTACTGGGAATGGGCTGTACTGGGACAGGGCTGTACTGGGAATGGGCTGTACTGGGAATGGCTGTACTGGGAATGGGCTGTACTGGGATCGGCTGTACTGGGAATGGGCTGTACTGGGATTGGTTATACTGGGAGGGGCGGTTCCGGCACTGGTTCTGTACTGGGGCAGGCGGTACCAGCACTGGTTCTGTACTGGGATGGGCAGTACCGGCACTGGTTCTGTACTGGGACAGGCGGTACCGGCACTGGTTCTGTACTGGGATTGGTGGTACAGGCACTGGTTCTGTACTGGGAGGGGCAGTACCGGCACTGGTTCTGTACTGGGAGGGGCAGTACCGGCACTGGTTCTGTACTGGGAGGGGCGGTACCGGCACTGGTTCTGTACTGGGAGGGGCAGTACCGGCACTGGTTCTGTACTGGGAGGGGCAGTACCGGCACTGGTTCTGTACTGGGAGGGGCGGTACCGGCACTGGTTCTGTACTGGGAGGGGCGGTACCGGCACTGGTTCTGTACTGGGATTGGCGGTTCCTGCACTGGTTCTGTACTGGGATTGGTGGTACCGGCACTGGTTCTGTACTGGGACAGGCGGTTCCGGTACTGGTTCTGTACTGGGATGGGCGGTACCGGTACTGGTTCTGTACTGGGATTGGCGGTTCCGGTACTGGTTCTGTACTGGGACAGGCGGTACCGGCACTGGTTCTGGACTGGGCTGTTCTGTGTTTGTCGTTCCGCTCGGTCCCGCCAGGTGGCGCCATTTCCCTTCGGGCCGACGGAGCCCGCCCAGTACGGACCAGTACGGACCAGTACGGACCAGTACGGACCAGTATGGGGCCAGTACGGCCCAGTACGGCTCAGTACCGCCCAGTACTGCCCAGTACCGCCCAGTACCCCTCTGCACCAGCTGCACCCCTGCACCTGCCGACCCCCAGAGACCCCCAGATACACCCGGAGCCCCCGAGGGACCCCCAGAGACCTCCCGAACCCTTCCCAGGCCCCCGATGGGGTCAGAGCCCCCCAGAGCCCCCCAGGTCACACCCTGACCCCCAGAGTCCCCCAGAGACCCCCAGAGCCCCCCCCGGTCACATCCAGACCCCCAGAGCCCCCCAGAGCCTCGGCTGGGGCAGGTGAGGGTGGCCGGGTGGGGACAGGGGCACAGGGACAGAGGGACAGGGACAGGGGGACAGGGACAGGGGGACAGGGACAGGGACAGAGGGACAGGGACAGGGGGACAGGGACAAGGGGGACAGGGGGACAGGGGGACAGGAGGACAGGGGGACAGGAGGACAGGGGGACAGGGACAGGGGGACAGGGGGACAGGGACACAGGGGGACAGGGGGACAGAGGGACAGGGGGACAGGGACAGGGGGACAGGGGGACAGGGGGACAGGGGACAGGGGACAGGGGGACAGGGGGACAGGGGGACAGGGACACAGGGCCCCCCCGCCCTCCCCTCCCCTTAATTACGATCGGTTCCCGGCGTTAATTATCGATCGTGCCGCTCCGTGTTAATTGGCTTGGGATTCAATTAGCGCTGCCCCCCCCCCAGCATCGACCCGCGGGGACAGCGGGGACAGCGCGGGGGGGTCGGGGTGACCCTGGGGCGGGGGACAGGGGCCGGGGGGGGCTCGGGGGGCTCGGGGGGGGGACGCTGCCGCCCCTCAGGTCCTGTCAGGGTTCAGGGTCCAGGTTTGGGGTCCTGGAGTGGGAGCCAGAGTTGAGCTTCAAGGTCTGGAGCCACTTTGGGACCCAGCTCTGGGGTGGGGGTCCAAGGTCAGGGGCTGTTTTGGGGTCCCAGGGCGGGGGTCCCCGATTGGGACCCGGGTTTGGGGTCCAAGTCTGGGTTCCAGGGTTGGGGTCCCGATTTGGGGGTCCCACTTGGCCCCGGGGGGATTTGGCTGCTGGGGCTCCCCCATCCCCCTCCACGGCCCCCCAGCAGCCAGGACAGGGCCGGGGGTCCCAGGGCTGCACCCCCAGAGATCCCCCCCCTTTGTGGGGGTCCCGGGCTCATTCTGAGGGGTGGGGGGCGCTGACCCAGCACAGAGGGGACCCCAAAACACCAGGACGCTTCACTACGTTTATTGGGCCTCTGCAGCTTTAAATACAGGCCAGGATTTGGGGGGGCCGGGGGGGGCAAGGCAGGGCGGGGGGGCTGAGGGTGCCCCTCCCCCCCAGCACCCCCATGGGCCGGGCCGGGCCGGGGGTCCCGGGGGGTTTTGGGGTGCCCCCAGGGCCCCCCCGGCCCCTCAGCGGCTGTAGCCAAACTCGTCGGCGTCGTCCGCGCGGAAATCGCCGTAACGCCACAGGTTCAGCTGGGGGGGGACACGGGAGGGTCAGGGGGCTCCCCAAAACCCGGGGGGGGGCAGGGGGCTCCCCAAAACCCGGGAGGGGGGGGCAGGGGGCTCCCCCAAATGGGGGGGGGGGCTGCACCCGGCACCACCCCGGGGTCGGGGGTGCCACATCCAGCCCCTGGCCCAGGGGTGTCCCCGGATTTGGGGTTCCCCCGGATTTGGGGACCCCCCGGATTTTGGGGTTCCCCCGGATTTGGGGTCCCCCCGGATTTTGGGGTCCCCCGGATTTGGGGTCCCCCCGGATTTTGGGGTTCCCCCGGATTTGGGGTCCCCCCGGATTTTGGGGTCCCCCGGATTTGGGGTCCCCCCGACTCACCCGGGCGCTCTTGGCCGCCTCCTGTGCGTTCAGGTACTCGGTGATCTGGGGGGACAGTCCTGGGGTGACCCCGGGCCCCTCCCCTGGGACCCCCCGGGGATGGGACCCCCCGGGGATGGGACCCCCAGGGAATGGGATCCCCCCCTCCTCCTCCTGTGGCTCCCACTGCCTGCAGGGGTCCCCAGGGGGGGGTGACAGCCCCAGGGGGGACCCGGGGGTCTTGGGGGGGGGACCCCATCCCTCCAGTGGGGGGGGCAGTGGCTGGGCTGGGATCGATCAGCGCTGGTGGGGTGGGGGCACAGGGACCCCCCAGAACCTGCCCGACACCCCCAAACCCCCCAGAACCCCCCAGAACCCACCCGACACCCCCAAAACCCCAGAACCCCCCAGAACCCACCTGACACCCCCGACAGTCCCCCCTCCCCTCCCAGCACCCATGTAAGGACCCCCAAAAACCCACCCAACATCCCAGCACCCACCAAGAGCCTCCAGCCCCTCCAGACTCCCCCCGAGCCCCGACCCAGCACCCCCAGAACAACCCAACACCCACCCAGCACCCCCAGAACAACCCCCCAACACCCACCCAGCCCCCCCAGAACAGCCCCCCAATACCCACCCAGCCCCCCAGAACACCCCCCCAGACCCCCAGCACCCACCCAGCACCCCCAGAACAACCCCCAACACCCACCCAGCCCCCCAGAACAACCCCCCAGCCCCCCCAGCCCCCCAACACCCACCCAGCACCCCCAAAAAACCCAACACCCACCCAGCCCCCCCAGAACACCCCCCCAGCACCCACCACTTTCTGGAACTGCCTCTCCTTTCGGGGCTCCACCATCACCAGCCCCTCCTTGACGAGCCCCAGCCCACCCAGAACAGCCCCCCAACACCCACCCAGCCCCCCCGAGCCCCCCCAGCCCCCCAGCACCCACCCAGCACCCCCAGAACAGTCCCCCAGAACAGCCCCCGAGCCCCCACCCAGCACCCCCAGAACACCCCCCCAGCACCCACCACTTTCTGGAACTGCCTCTCCTTGCGGGGCTCCACCATCACCAGCCCCTCCTTGACCAGCCCCAGCCCCACGTCGCTCTTGGTGTCGGTGAACTGCAGGGTGACGTGGGGACAGCCGGGCCCCAGGTGCTCCACGTTGAGCAGGCACTGCGTGTTCTGGATGTCCCTCACCACGCTGTCCACCGCGTCCGCCCGCGCCTCCTCCTGCGCCCGTGCCCGTCACCGACCCCGCGGGGACCCCTCGGGGACCCCAGGGGCCACCCCGCACCCCACAGACCACCCCGGCCTTTGGGGACCCCAACAGACCCCAGGGAACACCCTGCACCCCACAGACCACCCCGGCCTTTGGGGACCCCAGGGGAACACCCTGCACCCCACAGACCACCCCGGCCTTTGGGGACCCCTCGGGGACCCCATGGGAACACCCTGCACCCCACAGACCACCCCGGCCTTCAGGGACCCCCCCACGACTGTTGGGACCCCCCCGAACCCTCAGAGGTCCCCTGTGGCCTTCAGAGACCCCCCCAGACCCCAGGGACCCCCCCGGGTGTTTTGGGGACTCCACAACCGTGGGCTTGGGGTTCCCCTGGGGTTGGGGTTGGGGTTTTGGGGTTCAGGGCACACACTGGGGACCTGGGGTTGGGGTTTGGGGTTGGGGTTTTGGGGTTCAGGGCACACATGGGGACCTGGGGTTGGGGTTTTGGGGTTCAGGGCACACATGGGGACTTGGGGTTGGGGTTTAGAGTTGGGGTTTTGGGGTTCAGGGCACACATGGGAACCTGCGGTTGGGGTTTGGGGTCAGGAGACACATTCGGGTTCCAGGTTAAATGTTCCCAATCAGGACCAAGTTTGGGGAGACGCTTTGGGGTCCAGCCCCTGGTCCCAGGGTTGGGGTCCACAGGTGGGACCTGGGGCTCGGGGTGCAGGTCTGGACCCACGGGTGGGACACGGGGTGGAGGTCCAAGGTGACAGAGGGGTCACAGAGGGGCTCAGGGCTGGGGCCCGGGGGTGGGGGCACAGTGGGACCCCCCGTACTCACATCCTGCGGCACCTGGATGAAGGCGAAGGTGTACTCGGTGGCCTGGGGCGGCAGAACCCGCGGCGAGAACGCCGGGGGCAGCGGGGCCAGGCGGCTCGGGGGCAACGTCTCCTTCTGCGGGGACAACAACGGGGACATCAGTGAGGGGTCACAGCATGAGGGACACCAGGGACAACAGGGACACCAGGGACACCAAGGGGAAGGATGGAGGGATGGATGATGGATGATGGATGGATGATGGATGGATGGATGATGGATGATGGATGGATGGATGGATGATGGATGATGGATGGATGGATGGATGGATGGATGGATGATGGATGATGGATGATGGATGATGGATGGATGATGGATGGATGGATGATGGATGGATGATGGATGGATGGATGGATGGATGATGGATGATGGATGGATGGATGGATGGATGGATGGATGGATGGATGGATGATGGATGATGGATGGATGGATGGATGGATGGATGGATGGATGGATGGATGATGGATGGATGATGGATGGATGGATGGATGGATGATGGATGATGGATGGATGGATGGATGGATGGATGGATGGATGGATGGATGATGGATGGATGATGGATGGATGGATGGATGGATGATGGATGATGGATGGATGGATGGATGGATGATGGATGATGGATGGATGGATGGATGGATGATGGATGGATGGATGATGGATGGATGGATGGATGGATGGATGATGGATGGATGGATGGATGGATGGATGATGGATGGATGGATGGATGATGGATGATGGATGGATGATGGATGATGGATGATGGATGGATGATGGATGGATGATGGATGGATGATGGATGATGAAGGGATGATGGATGGATGGATGATGTATGATGGATGGATGATGGATGATGGATGGATGGATGATGGATGGATGGATGGATGGATGATGGATGATGGATGGATGGATGAATGATGGATGGATGGATGGATGATGGATGATGGATGATGGATGATGGATGGATGGATGGATGGATGATGGATGGATGGATGGATGATGGATGATGGATGATGGATGATGGATGGATGATGGATGATGGATGGATGGATGATGGATGGATGGATGATGGATGGATGGATGGATGGATGGATGATGGATGATGGATGATGGATGGATGATGGATGATGGATGATGGATGGATGATGGATGATGGATGGATGGATGATGGATGGATGGATGGATGATGGATGGATGGATGGATGGATGATGGATGGATGATGGATGGATGGATGGATGGATGGATGGATGATGGATGGATGGATGATGGATGGATGGATGGATGATGGATGGATGGATGATGGATGGATGGATGGATGATGGATGATGGATGATGGATGATGGATGGATGACGGATGATGGATGATGGATGGATGGATGATGGATGGATGATGGATGGATGATGGATGATGGATGATGGATGGATGGATGGATGGATGATGGATTGATGATGGATGATGGATGATGGATGATGGATGGATGATGGATGATGGATGATGGATGGATGATGGATGATGGATGGATGGATGGATGGATGATGGATGATGGATGATGGATGGATGGATGATGGATGATGGATTGATGATGGATGATGGATGATGGATGATGGATGATGGATGGATGGATGATGGATTGATGATGGATGATGGATGATGGATGATGGATGGATGGATGGATGGATGGATGGATGGATGGATGATGGATGGATGGATGGATGGATGGATGGATGGATGATGGATGGATGATGGATGGATGATGGATGATGGATGATGGATGGATGGATGGATGATGGATGGATGGATGGATGGATGGATGGATGGATGGATGATGGATGGATGATGGATGGATGATGGATGATGGATGATGGATGATGGATGGATGGATGATGGATGGATGATGGATGATGGATGATGGATGGATGGATGGATGGATGATGGATGGATGGATGGATGGATGGATGGATGATGGATGGATGGATGGATGATGGATGGATGATGGATGATGGATGATGGATGATGGATGGATGATGGATGGATGATGGATGGATGATGGATGATGGATGGATGGATGATGGATGGATGGATGGATGATGGATGGATGGATGATGGATGATGGATGATGGATGGATGGATGGATGATGGATGGATGATGGATGGATGGATGATGGATGATGGATGGATGATGGATGATGGATGGATGATGGATGATGGATGATGGATGGATGGATGGATGATGGATGATGGATGGATGGATGGCATGATGGATGGATGGATGGATGGATGGATGATGGATGATGGATGGATGAGGGATGGATGGATGATGGATGATGGATGGATGATGGATGATGGCTGATGGATGGATGGATGATGGATGATGGATGATGGATGGATGGATGGATGGATGGATGATGGACGATGGATGATGGATGGATGGATGATGGATGGATGGATGGATGATGGATGGATGATGGATGGATGGATGGATGGATGATGGATGATGGATGGATGATGGATGGATGGATGATGGATGATGGATGGATGATGGATGGATGGATGATGGATGGATGGATGATGGATGGATGATGGATGATGGATGATGGATGATGGATCGATGATGGATGGATGGATGATGGATGGATGGATGATGGATGGATGATGGATGATGGATGGATGGATGATGGATGGATGATGGATGGATGATGGATGATGGATGCTGGCTGATGGCTCATGGCTGGCATGGCATGCTGGATGCAGCATGTGATGGATGCAGGCATGGCAGATGGATGGCATGCTGGATGGCAGGCTGGATGATGCTGGCATGGCTGATGGATGGATGATGGATGATGGATGCTGGCATGATGGATGCTGGATGGCATGATGGCTGGATGCTGGATGATGGATGATGTGATGACTGGATGGATGGATGGATGTGATGGATGGATGATGGATGGATGCTGGCTGGATGGCTGGATGCGATGATGGATGATGGATGGTTGCTGGCTGGCATGCATGGCTGATGGATGCATGGTCTGATGATGATGGCATGCATGGATGCTGGATGCTGGCATCGATGGATGACTGCATGGCATGATGCTGATGCATGATAGGCTGATGGATGCATGGCTGCTGATGCATGGCAGGATGGCATGGATGGCTGATGGCATGGCTGCTGGATGGCATGCTGGATGAGATGGATGGCTGGATGCTGGCATGATGGCATGGCTTGATGGATGGCTGACTGGCATGATGGATGGCAATGGATGGACTGGCATGCATGGCTGGATGGATGCTGATGGATGGATGATGCTGATCGGCTGGCATGGCATGATGGCATGATGGATGGCTTCGATGGATGGCTTGATGGATGGCTGATGGATGCTGCTGATGCTGGACTGGATGGCTGGCATGATGCATGATGTGATGGATGCATGATGGAGGATGGATGGATGGAGATGGCTGCTGGATGGATGGATGCTGGCTGATAGGCTGGATGATGGCTGGATGGCATGGATGCGATGCATGGATGGATCTGGCATGGATGAGCTGATGGCATGGATGATGATGATGGATGATGGATGATGGATGGCTGGATGGCATGATGATGATGATGGATGGTCGAGATGTGGATGGATGCTGATGGATGATGGCATGGCTGGCTGTGGATGATGGCATGGATGGATGGATGCTGGATGGATGGATGGATGGATGGATGCGATGGTGATGGCTGGATGCATGGATGGATGGATGGCTGGATGGATGCTGATGGATGATGGATTGAGGCTGGATGGATGGGTGGATCCATGGACTGGGTGGATCCATGGCATCGGCACCAGATGGATGGATAAATGGATCCGTGGACAGATGGATCCATGGATGGACAGATGGATCTATGGATGGAATGGTGGATCCATGGATAGATGGATCCATGGATGGACAGATGGATCTATGGATGGAATGGTGGATCCATGGATGGATAGGTGGATCCATGGATGGACAGATGGATCTATGGATGGACAGATGGATCCATGGATAGATGGATCCATGGATGGACAGATGGATCTATGGATGGAATGGTGGATCCATGGATGGATAGGTGGATCCATGGATGGACAGATGGATCCATGGATGGACAGATGGATCCATGGATGGACAGATGGATCCATGGATGGATGGATCCATGGATGGATGGATCCATGGATGGACAGATGGATCCATGGATGGACAGATGGATCCATGGATGGACAGATGGATCTATGGATGGACAGATGGATCCATGGATGGACAGATGGATCCATGGATGGATGGATCCATGGATGGATGGATCCATGGATGGACAGATGGATCCATGGATGGACAGATGGATCCATGGATGGATGGATCCATGGATGGACAGATGGATCCATGGATGGACAGATGGATCCATGGATGGACAGATGGATCTATGGATGGACAGATGGATCCATGGATGGACAGATGGATCCGTGGATGGATGGATCCATGGATGGACAGATGGATCCATGGATGAAAGGCTGTTTCCCCCCCAGTTTCCCGGTGCCACTCACGTTGCCGTAGTCGATGTAGAAGATGTGCACTTTCCCACCCGACTCCACCTTCTCCACGCGGGCGCGGTACCTGCAGGGTGCAGTTTTGGGGTTTGGTGTTCAGATCACAGCACTCTGCTGCCCTGGCCCAGCCCCGTGCCCTCCTCACCATTCCCCGTCGACAAACTTGGCGATGCAGAAGTCTCCGCGGCGCGGGGCGAAGGAGCCCTCCACGGGCGGGTGGGTGCCCACCTCGGCGCGCATGTTCTCCATCAGCTTCTCCAGCTGGGCGCCTGCGGGGTCCCGATCCCGGATAAATCCCCGGTCCCGTCCCAAAACTGACCCCAACCCCGCCCCCCAGTGCGGCCCCGGAGCCTGAACCCCAACAACGACTTCAGGGGTAAATCCCAAACCTGGAGCTCAGGCCCTGCCCCAGGACCCAAACCTCTGGACCCCAAACCTCTGGACCCTAAACCTCTGGACCCTAAACATGGATCCCAACCAGGGACCCCCACTCTGGGGGGTGGAGGGGTGACCCCCCTGGACCCCCAGATTTGGGCGTTACCCACCAAAGCCACAAACCCTCATCCCGTCCCGCTGCCCCCTGCCGTGCCGGGTCTGGGGGGTGCCCAGGTGTCCCCCCGTACCCGTCTCCACGTCCTGCACGTAGAAGTGGAGGTCGTCGGTGATCTCGGTGACAAACACGGGTTTGTAGTTGGCCGCGCGCTCCTTCTCCTCCAGCACCGGCACCACCTCTTCCACCGGCGTCTCCTCGTAGTGGGACCACACCTGGGGGGACACGGCCGTGGGGACCCCGGCCACGCTCCAGGGGACGGCACTGGGGGGGTGGGGGGCAGCACCCGGCACTGGGAACATCCCCAGGCCTCAGCTGGGGGGGTCCTGTGCCTTGGGTGGGACATCCCTGGGGTGGGACATCTCTGGGGTGGGACATCCCTGGGGTGGGACATCTCTGGGGTGGGACATCCCTGGGGTGGGACATCCCTGGGGTCGGGTGGGATGTCCCTGGGGTGGGACATCCCTGGGGTGGGACATGGCTGGGGTGGGGTGGGATGTCCCTGGGGTGGGACATGGCTGGGGTGGGACATCTCTTGGCATGGGGACATCCCTGGGGTGGGGTGGGATGTCCCTGGGGTGGGACACGGCTGGGGTGGGACGTCCCTGAGGTGGGGTGGGACATCCCTGGGGTGGGACATGGCTGGGGTGGGAGATCCCTGGGGTGGGGTGGGATGTCCCTGGGGTGGGACATGGCTGGGGTGGGACATCTCTTGGCATGGGGACATCCCTGGGGTAGGGTGGGATGTCCCTGGGGTGGGACATGGCTGGGGTGGGACATGGCTGGGGTGGGACGTCCCTGGGGTGGGACATCTCTTGGCACGGGGACACCCCTCAGAGTGGGGACATCTCTCGGGGTGGAGACTCCCCCTGGACTGAAGCCACCTCTCGACACGGGACATCCTTTGGTGGGGCCATCTCCAGGGATGGGGTCACGTCTCTGGGGTGGTGACAGCGCTGGGCCGGGTCCCCTGATGTCCCCTCACCTTCTCCTTCCTCTGCTTGGCCGCGTCCTGGGCCGCCAGCAGCGCCTTGCAGTAGGGGCTGCGCTCGGCCGTGAAGTGGACGCGGGACAGCGCCTGCTCCACCAGCGCCACCGACAGGTTCACGCCCTCGATGTGCAGCCACCCGATGAAATTCCCGGCCTTGTCCATGCTCTCCACCTCCACCTCCACCTGAGGGATCCCGGGAACCGCGGCAGCCATCAGCGCCCGGCCCACCCCAGCCTGCCCCAACTGCCCGGGGGACACCCCAGAGCCACCTCAATGCACCCAGACACACCCGGGGGGACCCCAGAGCCACCTCAATGGACCCAGACACACCCGGGGGACACCCCAGAGCCACCTCAATGCACCCAGACACACCCGGGGGACACCCCAGAGCCACCTCAATGCACCCAGACACACCCGGGGGGACCCCAGAGCCACCTCAATGGACCCAGACACACCCGGGGGACACCCCAGAGCCACCTCAATGCACCCAGACACACCCGGGGGACACCCCAGAGCCACCTCCTGGCACCCAGACACCCCCAAAGTGTACCCAAGGGGGGGACAAGGGACACGGGGACCCACCCACAGGGTACATGTGGCCACCAGGTCCTGTCACGTCCTGTATCCCAGTCCATCCTGGGATCACACCCTGGGATCACACTCTGGGATCACACCCTGGGATCACACTCTGGGGTCACAGCCTGGGATCACACCCAGGGATCACCCCCTGGGATCACAGCCTGGGGTCACCCCCTGGGATCACACCCTGGGATCACACCCTGGGATCACAGCCTGGGATCACACCCTGGGATCACACTCTGGGATCACAGCCTGGGATCACACCCTGGGATCACACTCTGGGATCACAGCCTGGGATCACAGCCAGGGATCACATCCTGGGATCACACCCAGGGATCACAGCCTGGGATCACATCCAGGGATCACATCCCGGGATCACAGCCTGGGATCACAGCCTGGGGTCACCCCCTGGGATCACACCCTGGGGTCACACCCTGGGATCACACCCTGGGATCACACCCAGGGATCACACCCTGGGATCACAGCTGGGATCACCCCCTGGGATCACCCCCTGGGATCACCGCCTGGGGTCACACCCTGGGATCACAGCCTGGGATCACACCCAGGGATCACACCCTGGGATCACAGCTGGGATCACATCCTGGGATCACATCCTGGGATCACCCCCTGGGATCACACCCAGGGATCACACCCTGGGATCACAGCTGGGATCACATCCTGGGATCACACTCTGGGATCACATCCTGGGATCACCCCCTGGGATCACACCCCAGGGTGGGTTGGACCTGTGGCCGGTGTGGCCCTGGGGACAGCCCCTGGCACAGGACAGTGCCAGCTGTGTGTCCGAGGCACCGGGGACAGCGAGGTTTGGGCCCGGGGGTGACACCAGGGCCACACTGGGACGGGTCAAGCCCCGGCTGTGGCCTTTGCCATGCTCGGTGAGGTTTGGCTCTGCCAGCGCTGCCACACGGAGCCTGTCCCACCCCTGAGTCCACCTGTCCCACCCCTGAGTCCACCTGTCCCACCCCTGCCCCACCCCTGAGGCCACCTGTCCCACCCCTGTCCCACCCCTGAGCCCCCTGTCCCACCACAACCACTCCCGCTGCTTCCCAAAGCCTCCAGGTGTCCCTGTGTCCTTGCACCGCACTGGACACGGCACCAGTATGGACACGGCACCAGTATGGACATCATGGCCCCAGTATGGACATCATGGCACCAGTATGGACATCATGGCACCAGTATGGACATCATGGCACCAGTATGGACATCATGGCACCAGTATGGACATCATGGCACCAATATGGACATGGCACCAGTATGGACACGGCACCAGTATGGACACGGCACCAGTATGGACATCATGGCACCAGTATGGACATCATGGCACCAGTATGGACACGGCACCAGTATGGACATCATGACACCAGTATGGCCATCATGGCACCAGTATGGACATCATGGCACCAGTATGGACATCATGGCACCAGTATGGACACGGCACCAGTATGGACATCATGGCACAGTATGGACACGGCACCAGTATGGACATCATGGCACCAGTATGGACACGGCACCAGTATGGACATGGCACCAGTATGGACATCATGGCACCAGTATGGCCATCATGGCACCAGTATGGACACGGCACCAGTATGGACACGGCACCAGTATGGACATCATGGCACCAGTATGGCCATGGCACCAGTATGGACATCACGGCACCAGTATGGACACGGCACCAGTATGGACATGGCACCAGTATGGACATCATGGCACCAGTATGGACACGGCACCAGTATGGACATCATGGCACCAGTATGGACATGGCACCAGTATGGACATCATGGCACCAGTATGGACACGGCACCAGTATGGACATTATGGCACCAGTATGGACATCATGGCACCAGTATGGACATCATGGCACCAGTATGGACATCATGGCACCAGTATGGACACGGCACCAGTATGGACATCATGGCACCAGTATGGACATCATGGCACCAGTATGGACACGGCACCAGTATGGACATCATGGTACCAGTATGGACATCATGGCACCAATATGGACATGGCACCAGTATGGCCATCATGGCACCAGTATGGACATCATGGCACCAGTATGGCCATCATGGCACCAGTATGGACATCATGGCACCAGTATGGACATCATGGCACCAGTATGGCCATCATGGCACCAGTATGGACATCATGGCACCAGTATGGCCATCATGGCACCAGTATGGACATGGCACCAGTATGGACATGGCACCAGTATGGCCATCATGGCACCAGTATGGACATCATGGCACCAGTATGGACACGGCACCAGTATGGACATCATGGCACCAGTATGGACATCATGGCACCAGTATGGACATCATGGTACCAGTATGGACACGGCACCAGTATGGACACGGCACCAGTATGGACATCATGGCACCAGTATGGCCATCATGGCACCAGTATGGACATCATGACACCAGTATGGACACGGCACCAGTATGGCCATGGCACCAGTATGGCCATCATGGCACCAGTATGGACATCATGACACCAGTATGGACATCATGGCACCAGTATGGCCATCATGGCACCAGTATGGCCATCATGGCACCAGTATGGACATCATGGCACCAGTATGGACATCATGGCACCAGTATGGCCATGTCACTGTACTGGCCATGTCACCACACCACACACGGCACCGTCCCTGCCGAGGCCGGGGTGTGGCAGGGCCACTGTGCAGGACACGGCCCCGGCCACCGCTGTCCCCAGGGGTGCCAGTGCCAGGCCGGTCCCCAGGGTTGGCACCCTGGGCACGGCTGTGGCACAACCCCGGTGCCACCGGGTGACAACAGTGTCCCTGTCCCCTGCGCCACCACCGCGTCCCTGGCCGGGGGCCACCCAGGAGCCGATGGACTCGGGGACAAGATGTGGCCACTTGTGGGAACACGTGGGGGCCACCGCCGGGGCTCAGGAGGCCACCAGCCCCTGAACAGCCACAGTGCCTGGGACAGTCACAGCCCCCTGGGGACGTGCCACCCTCATGGGGACAGCCACCCCCGTGAGGAAGGACAGGAGGGCCCCGGGGCACTGCCCGACAGGGTGTCCCAGAGGGGCCACCAGCCCCACCGAGGTCCCCACCAGCCACTGGTGGCACTCGGGTGACAGCTCCAAGGGCCACCAGTGCCACCAAGAGCAGGGGAGGGCACAGGGAGCTCACAGGGGCTGCAGGTGGCACCGAGCTCCCCCTGCCAGGAGCCGGGGGGGGGGGGGGGGACAGGGCACAGCTGGGGACACCAGGCCGTGGTCCCTGCGCCCCCGTGTCCCCCCGTGTCCCCCCGTGTCCCCCCATGTCCCCCCCGTGTCCCCCCGTGTCCCCCTCGGCCCTGCAGGACACTCCCGTCAGTGTCACAGCCTGGCTCGGGTCTCAGCCCCTCGGGGCCGGAGCCGGGGGGTTCCAGGGCCGGGGTCTCCCCGCTCCTCGTCACCTCAAAGCCGCCGAGCTCTGCCCCCGGCGCTGTCCCCGTCCCTCTGTCTGTCCGTCCGTCCCTCCGTCCCTCCGTCCGTCCGTCCGTCCGTCCCCCTGTCCGCGGGGAGGGGTCTCTCCGGGAGCGCCCCCCCCTCTTTTCCCCGAGCCCCGAGCGGGGCTGCGGGGAGCGGGGGGGAGGAGGAGGAGGCGGCGGCGGGAGGGAAGGAGGGAGGGAGGAGGAAGAGGAGGAGGAGGAGGAAGCGGCGCATCCCGCATCCCCCTCCCCGCGCACACAAAAGCGCTCCGGGGCCGCCGCTCCGGCCGAAGCGGGGCCGGCGGGGGCCCCTCCGGAGCGCGGCGGGTGGGTGGGCGGGTGGCCGGGGGCGCGGGGGGGGTCCGTGCGGAGCCGGGATGCGTCAGCAGGAGCAGCGGGAGCGGCGGCAGCAGCAATCCATCCGCGCTCGCACTGAAGGACAAAAGGATGAGCCAGCCGCCTGCGCGGCTGCTTCCCGCACCGCCCGCACCGCCCCGCACCGCGCCGCCCGCACCGCCCGCACCGCCCGCACCGCCCCGCGCGGCCCCCGCCACCGGAGGATGCCCGCCGGCACCGCCACCGCCACCGCCACCGCCGCTGTCACCGCCGCTGCCACCGCCACCACCGCCCCGCGCCGCCGCTGAACGCGACACCCACGCGGGGACGCGGGAACGACACGCGGGAGGGGACGGGACGGGACCCCCCCGCCCCGCCACCAGCGCAGCCGCCGCCGCTACCGGGAGGTGCCCCCGGCATCTCCCCCCCCCCAACCCCCCCCCCCCCCCCCGCCGACGCCCTTTCCTCCCCCCCGCTCCCTCCCTCCCCGAACCGCGATTTTCCCTCTCCCGGGGGGGGCTCCCCGCCATTTATTTATTTATTTCGGCCTATTTTTAATCTTTATTTTCCTGTTTTATTTTTAGGTTTCGTCCGGGTTGTTTGGGTTTTTTTTTTTTTTGTGGGTTTTTTTTTTTAATATTTTGAATTTTTATTTTTAGTTTTTTCATCTGATTTTAGCCTTATTTTAACTTTTATCCTCATTTCCGTTCTTATCTTGATTTGATTTGATTTTAGATTTTTTTTTTATTCCGTTTTTACCTCCTTTTCCAATTCCCTTTCCTCGCCAATTTTTTTTTTTTTTCTCTCCCCATTCCCATTTCCCTCCTCGGTTCTCATTTTTTTTTTTTTTTTAAATTTCCCCCCCCCCCCCCACTTTTTCTCTCCTCCGCTCCCTCCCCTTTCCCCAATTCTTCCTTTTCTCCCCGCTTCTTTTTTTTAATTATTTCCTTTTTCACCACTTTCCCCGCGTTCCCCCCCTCCTCTTTCCCCGTTTTCCCCGCGGCCTGCGGGGGGGGGCGGCCATGCGGGCCCCGCCGAGCCCCCCGGGCCGGCCCCACGGGCGGAGGAGCGAGGCCGCGGGCTCGGCCGGGCTCGGGGGCTGCCGGGCCCCCGCTTAGCCGGGCCGGCCCCCCCCGATCCTGCACCGCAGCCTCCAGGAGCCATTTTGTCCTTTTTTTTTTTTTTTCTTTTTTTTTTTTTTTTGGGAGCCTGCCCCCCCCTCCCCCCTCCTCGGTCCCGCGCTCGCCTCGAGCCCCCCCGGACCCCCCGATCCCCCTGCCCCAGGTAGGTACTGGCGAACGGGGCCGGGCGGGGGGGGTTCCTCCTCCTCCTCTCCCCCCACCCCCCCATCCCCAGCACCTACCGCCGATTTTTTTTTTCCCCCCCCTAAATTTTAATTTTTCCCTCCTAAAGCCCCGCTCCCCTCGGAACCCCCACCCCAATCCCGCACCCCCCGACCCCCAGCACCCCCGCACCCCCCCCCCCCCCCCCCAACTCCGGCCGGCCGGGCCCCCTCCCCAGCTGGTGGGAGCCGGGAGAGGGGGGGGCCCCAGCCCGTTCTCCGCTTCTCGCCGCCATCCCCAGACGATGGTGAATGATGAACGTGCCACACCATGAAGCTCTTGTGGCAGGTAACTGTGCACCACCTGCGCCGCCACCGCCGCCACCGCACCTGGCCGGGGCTCCTGGCCGCCTCCCTGACCCTGCACGCCTGGCTCCTGGCCACGGCCGCCGCCTCGCCCGGCCCCCAGAGCTGCCCCTCCGTGTGCTCCTGCAGTAACCAGTTCAGCAAGGTGGTGTGCACCCGCCGCGGCCTGGCCGAGGTGCCCCCCGGCATCCCCTCCAACACCCGCTATCTCAACCTCATGGAGAACAACATCCAGATGATCCAGGCCGACACCTTCCGCCACCTGCACCACCTGGAGGTGCTGCAGCTGGGCAGGAACGCCATCCGGCAGATCGAGGTGGGCGCCTTCAACGGCCTGGCCAGCCTCAACACCCTGGAGCTCTTCGACAACTGGCTGACGGTGATCCCCAGCGGCGCCTTCGAGTACCTGTCCAAGCTGCGGGAGCTGTGGCTGCGCAACAACCCCATCGAGAGCATCCCCAGCTACGCCTTCAACCGCGTGCCCTCGCTCATGCGCCTCGACCTGGGCGAGCTCAAGAAGCTCGAGTACATCTCCGAGGGCGCCTTCGAGGGCTTGTACAACCTCAAGTACCTCAACCTGGGGATGTGCAACATTAAGGACATGCCCAACCTGACGCCCTTGGTGGGCCTGGAGGAGCTGGAGATGTCGGGCAACAACTTCCCCGAGATCAAACCGGGCTCCTTCCACGGGCTCAAATCCCTCAAAAAGCTCTGGATCATGAACTCGCAGATCAACCTGATCGAGCGCAACGCCTTCGACGACCTGACGGCGCTGGTGGAGCTCAACCTGGCCCACAACAACCTGTCCTCGCTGCCCCACGACCTGTTCGCCCCGCTGCGCTACCTGGTGGAGCTGCACCTGCACCACAACCCCTGGGACTGCGACTGCGACATCCTCTGGCTGTCGTGGTGGCTGCGGGAGTACATCCCCACCAACTCCACCTGCTGCGGCCGCTGCCACGCCCCGCTGCACATGCGGGGCCGCTTCCTGGTGGAGGTGGACCAGACCTCCTTCCAGTGCTCGGCGCCCTTCATCATGGACGCGCCCGCGGACCTCAACATCTCGGAGGGGCGCGTGGCCGAGCTGCGCTGCCGGACGCCGTCCATGTCGTCGGTGCGGTGGCTGCTGCCCAACGGGACGGTGCTGAGCCACGCCTCGAGCCACCCGCGCCTGGCCGTGCTCAACGACGGCACCCTCAACTTCTCGCACGTGCTGCTGGCCGACACCGGCCTCTACACCTGCATGGTGACCAACGTGGCCGGCAACTCCAACGCCTCGGCCTTCCTCAACGTCAGCACGGCCGAGCTCAACACCTCCAACTACAGCTTCTTCACCACCGTCACGGTGGAGACCACCGAGATCTCCCCCGAGGACGTGTCCCCCAAGTTCACCAAGCCCGTGCCCACCGCCTCGACGGGCTACCAGCCGGCCTACACCACCACCACCACCGTGCTGGTGCAGACCACGCGCCCGCCCAAGCAGGTGGCCGTGCCCACGGCCGACGCCGGCGACAAGCTGCAGACCAGCCTGGACGAGGTGATGAAGACCACCAAGATCATCATCGGCTGCTTCGTGGCCGTGACGCTGCTGGCCGCCGCCATGCTCATCGTCTTCTACAAGCTCCGCAAGCGGCACCAGCAGCGCAGCACCGTCACCGCCGCCCGCACCGTGGAGATCATCCAGGTGGACGAGGACATCGCCCCGGCCGCCGCCGCCACGCCCGCGGCCGCTCCGGCCGGCGGGGCCGGCGAGGGGGCCGTGGTGCTGCCCAACATCCACGAGCACCTCAACTACAACACCTACAAGGCCGGACACGGCGCCCACTGGACAGAGAACGCGCTGGGCAACTCCCTGCACCCCCCCGGGACCACCCTGGCCGACCCCTATTTAATCCAGACCCACCCCAAGGAGAAAGTTCAGGAAACCCAGATATGACTCTTTTGTTTTGGGGCTTTTTCCTGATTTTTTTTCTGGGTCGTCGATCCCCCCCCCCCTCTCTTCTCCTCCAACCCCGAATTATTATAAACACGATAGATGCACAAAAGCAGAACTCCAAAAGAGAAGGAAAGCCAGGAGAATTCCTCAACACTAAGGAAAACCAGGAGAATTCCTCAATAATAGACACAACTTTTGTACAGGGGGGGGAGAGACTCTTTTTCGTGTACATGCTTCTATAGCCAACCTCGGGGCCGAGAAGAGCAGCAGATTCTATTAAAATTTAACGAAACCCACCCCAAAACTCCTACAAAAAAAAAACAAAAAAAAAAAACCCAAACCACTATTTTCTAACTCGCAGGTTCTATTTAAACACAGAAAAAAAAAAAACCCACAAAAAACAAACCAGGAGAAACAGAGGAGGAAAAAAAAAAAACCCCCACAAACAAAATCGGTAATGGGAGGAAAAGCCCCCGTGCTCGGGGCCGAGCGGCGCGGGGGGCGCGGGGGGCGCCGGGGGGGGTTCGGGGGGGGTTCGGGATGGTTTTTTTTGGGGGGTTCTCCGGGGGAAAAGGGGGGAGCTCGGCCCCCCGAGCCCGAGGCTCTGCCCTTGGCCGCTCGCCGCGGGATCTCGGCCCCGCGCCAGGACCTTCCCCAATGCAATAAAGGAACGGATTTTGGGGAGGGGGGCTCGGGGGGGGGGGGGGGGGCTGGGGATGGACGGCTGCAATGTATTCAAGCAAAAAAAAAAATTTCCTCAAAAACCCACGGGAAGGGGGGAAAAAACCCCGCAAGCGCCTGGGGGGGAGGGGAGGGGCGGTTTGGGGGGGGGGGGAGCTCGGGGGGGACAGAGGGTGCCCCCCCATCCCCCCCCCCCAGCTCCGTACCCCCTTTTCCCACGGTGTTTGTCACCCCCCCGGACCCCCCCGGCACAGGGCTACGGCTCCCGGGGGGCTGGGGGGCCCCCACGGGAGAGCTGACCAATGATTGTAACCACCTTCGCTAAAAACGGCATTTCTGTCCTTTTATTGGGGGGGGGGACACGGGGAACACCCCCCTGCCCCGGGCGGGGGGACCCTGGGGACCCCCCCAAGGGCTGCTCATGGAACGGGGGGGGGGGGGGGGGGGGGCTGGGGGAAATTAAGGGCTCGGGGACAGGGGGGAGGTGACAATGGGGGGCCCACCAGCATCGGAGGTGGCGCCGGGGGGGTCCCGCTGGGGACCCCAAGTGCCTCGCGGGGGTCCCGGGGGTTTGGGGGGGGTCGGGCGGCAGCGCGGGGGGGGCTCCCCCGCTCGCTCGGGCGCTGGAATTACTTTAATTTTTTTAATTTCTCATTTTAGCTTTAAAATGTTCTCGGATAAAAGGGGAGGGGGGGGGAAAGGCGGGGGCGGGGGAGGGGGGGGGCAAAGCTGAGCTAAAATTTTGGTTTTGGGGATGTCCGGGGGGGGCAGAAGGCGGGAAGGAGATGCAGAAATTCCCTCTCAGGCTGGAAACGCCGGAAGGATCCGACTGTACCGCGAATCCAACAAAAAAAAAAAAAAAAAAAAAAAAAAAATCAAGTGTATTTTTGTATTTTAATAATATTGTTCCAAATTTGTACCAGAGAGTGCCAGAGGGGTTAAACGGGGGGGGCCCCCGGGGGGGGCTCGGGGGGGGCGACCCCTCCCCCCCTGCCTCAAAGGGGTTTTTTGTCCTCTCAGCAGGAAAAGCTTTGGAAAAATCGCGGAGCTGGGAAAGGACGGGAGGAAGAGGATGGAGGAGGGGAGGGGAGAGGGGACACGGGAGGGACACGGGGGGGACACGGGGGGGACACGGGGGGGACACGGGGGGGACACGGGGGGACACGGGGGGACACGGGGGGACACGGGGGGACACGGGGGGACACGGGGGGACACGGGGGGACATGGGGGACACGGGGGGGACCACGGGGGACACGTGGGGGACATGGGGGGGACACGGGGGGACACGGGGGGTGAGGGGACACGGGGGGTGAGGGGACGACATGGGGGGGACACTGGGGGACACGGGGGGGACACGGGGGGACACGGGGGGGACACGGGGGGACACGGGGGGGACACGGGGGGGGACAATCAGGGGGTGACATTGGGGGGCGTGACGAGAAGCGGGGGGGCAGAGCGGGACCCCCGGCTGGGGCTGGGGGCTCGGGGGGCGCCCCCGGGCCGGGCGTTCCCGGCTGGAATCGGGATGGGAGGGAGGGACCGGGATCAACCAGCAGGGCTGGTGCTGCCCGGGGGACAGGGGACACCGGGACCCCCCCGAGGGGACACCAGGACCCCCGAGGGGACACTGGGACCCTCCTGAGGGGACACTGGACCCCTGAGGGGACACCGGGACCCTCTGAGGGGACACCGGGACCCCTCCGAGGGGACATCGGGACCCCCCATTGTGTGGGATGGGGACACTGGGAGGGGACCTCAGCTCTGGGGGCACCGGGACCCCCCCCCCCCCCCCCCCCCCCCCCCCCCCCCCCCCCCCCCCCCCCCCCCCCCCCCCCCCCCCCCCCCCCCCCCCCCCCCCCCCCCCCCCCCCCCCCCCCCCCCCCCCACCCCCCCCCCCCCCCCCCCCCCCACCCCCCCCCCCCCCCCCCCCCCCCCCCCCCCCCCCCCCCCCCCCCCCCCCCCCCCCCCCCCCCAGCAGCAGGGCAGCGGTGCCAGCGCCACACAGGCTGTGACAGGGGCTGGGGACAAGGGACACGTCTGTGGGGACCACGGGACACCCCTGAGGGGACAAGGGACATCCCTGTGGGCACAAGGGACACGTCTGTGGGGACCTGGGACACCCCTGAGGGGACAAGGGACACGTCTGTGGGGACCAGGGGACCCTCGGTGTCGGTGCCACCTCCAGCCCCGTGCCCGGGGCGGTGCCACCCGCCGGGGCCGGTCCCCCCGGAGCCCTCAGGGTTCAGAGCTCCCTTTTGGGGCGTTTTGAGGATTTTTGTTGTTTCTGGCAGGTCCGGGTCAGTTTTCCCCCAAAGCACATTCCTGCTTTTCCCTCCATTCCCGAGTGCTCCCAGCCAGGCCGGGGTGGGAATGCCAACACCTCCCCCTGCCCTGCTGCTA
>NW_026709089.1:0-40980 GCF_030490865.1 Poecile atricapillus | reverse complement strand
ATGCAAAAATTTTAAATTAAAGATATATTAAAACTTTTGTGCAATGTGCAATGCTCTGGTAAGGCTTCACCCGAAATATCTCGTATGGTTCTTGCCACCTGTGTTTAGGAAGAATTCAGACCAGAAATTATACAGAAAATTACCTGGGAAATTAGGAGAAAGTCTCGTGAAAGAAAACTCTTAGAAATAGGTTTATTCAAACTTCATAGTAAGATGTTCTTTGCCCAGAATACTGAGGAGAAGCAGAGCAGCCAGCAGACCTGCTGGCAACAACCCCCCAAAAGCACATGAAAAGGCTGCGAGAGTCAGAGCAGATGAGGCTGAAGGAGAATTCAGGGGCATCTTTCCACCAAGAATGAGAGAATGCAAGCCAAGTGGTTTTCAGATTTTTTATTTTTATTAATGGAAATGGTGAAATTGTTACATTAATCAGTACACTGTAACAGTAAAGTCTGACATTGATTAAAACAATAAACCCTCTATCTCACATCTATTAAATACCATCTGCATCTATGCCTCTGTGCTCCACAAACAGAGCAAGACTTAGCACAAAAACAAATACAACTGGGACTAAAAGAAATAGTACGGCTTTTAGAAAAGTGTATGGAATTTTTAATCTTTCCTCAGTGTCCTAAGAGGGAAAGAAGTAAATAAACTAAAATCAAGCTGCAATCCCAAAATGCATCCTGTAACAGAAGAAGAATGCTTTTTGAAGGATCACCTACCTCAAATCCCTTTCCAGACTGTTTATTGCCATAATCACAGAACAAAATTAAATGAAGCTCAAACCTCTACACCTGAATTTTTAACTGAGACAGACAAACAGATTAATCTGGAACTAAACCAAGCATAATACAGCATCCACATACATTTTTAGATTTGCATTTATGAAACTCCTTGTATCAGGACTTTTTAATGTTATGTGCACTGAAATGTGACATGTATGGTTTGTAACAAAGCATTTATAATGTGGTTTTTATTTCTCTTGAGATATAAACATCTGAATACAGACATTAAATAATTTTCATGTGATTATTTTCTACTTACTTGAAGTCTTGTAATGACATTGATTCCTTAAAACAAATAACTAATACAATTATAGATATTTAGATGTTGATAATATTTAAATATCCTATGAATACCCACAGTACCTGTGGGTACACAGTATGTGGGTACACTTTTTGACAAGTGCTGTCATAAAGGATCCAAGTCTCTCCTAGAAGGTGTGTTGAGGCTTCCCTCTTTGAAAGAGAGCCTGTTTTAGTCCCTGCTGTGATGATTATAAGCACCTGATGTATATTTTGATGTCTTTACAGAGAATACTCACACGTCCGCATAGTCCTTTTTTCCTTCTGGTTAGAAGTGCCAAGAAAACAGATTTTTTCCCTCTCTTGGTCAACCCAACAGCCCTTTTCTCCTTTACACCAATCTTTCGTAATTGACACCACAATTAGGTATAAGATTCTGGGTGAGGTTTCCCCCACCTCCTGGTAGTTTCACTGCTTTCACACCTCCTTATCTCTGCTGACTGCACCTTTTCAGACACCTGTCAGGAACAAGTCTGCCTTTTGCATAGTCTTAAGACGCAGCAGTTCAGTTGTGCTGTCCTCTCCTGACTGATCCTCAGAAAAAAAATATGTGTGCTCTTTCAACACACTGTCTGCTCACAGGCTTCTGCATCAAAAGAATATTTTCTTAGCTGTGTGATTAAATAGAAGTGTGGAGAATGTATGATTACATGCAACAGCCTTTTTCAGACATATCCTAACCTATGAAACACTGAATTATACTTTGCTATTTATTTTAATCTTTGCAGAGTGCCATCAACTAAGCCTTCGATCTAGAAATCTAACAACTGGCTGAAGTTCCACACATTTTGGCTTGGAAAACCTGGGTAACAAGCTGTGATCCAATTTCAACACCCAGTCAATAGTCAACTGCAAGATAGTACTATGACAATTACAATAAACTGCTTATAAGCACTAAGAGATGGCAAAAGCTTAGGGAACTGCAGGAACTCTTTCCCTTACTTAATGAAAAGTATTGCTAAGTCAGCTAGCAAAAATAGGCCTATCAAATCATAACTGTGCAAATCTCTTATCAGCCCAGTCAATTCTTCTCTCTCAGTTTTTAAGTTAAGCACTTGAAAATCTCTTCCAGAATGAAGTGTTTCCTCCAAATAAGTATGTTTCCTTTGCTGTATGCTCTACATCAGCCCAGAAGGCACACAGAGATAACAGCATTAAAGGGAAATGTTTACTAGAAGGAGAAGTCATGTGTAAACCAGGACTGAAATTTTATACATAGAGATAAACCTTTTAACACTCTCTTCACAGAGAACATTTTGAATTAGCTCACTATTTTACAAGAATAACATTTTTTCCCCCAATTTTTGCAATAACATGTTTTTTTAAATGGTTTTACCTAGCTTTGGGCCTGTTAACTTTGCAAACCTCAGGTATTGATCCAGCTGGTAGCACTCACCCCTGGCACACATTTGGGGTGACACAGAGTAGGAGTCCTTCCTTCTTCCCCACCCTATATGGACACGGCCCAACTCCTCCTGCACCTCCTGACCTTCAGCAGGAGCAGTTTTCCCACTCCCTGGATCTCAGGGTCTCCTATGGAGCAAGGACAAGGAGGGGAACACTAAGATATGCCCACACCCAGAGCCTGTCTGCTGCTCTGGAAATGAGAATCTGGTCCTGCTCAAAGATTACAGCACACATGAAGTGCTCATGCAAACACATGCATGTTTCTTTTCTCTCATGTTATTAAACGTTTTTAAATTGAAGCAGAAAACAATTACGGGGAGAGAAAAGTCATGAAAGAATTATATCCGTTTAATAGTAAGTACCATTCATATTTTCTAAACTGAAAACAGAAAGAATAAAGGGAAACTGAGCAACCTTCAGTTTTTTCCAGCTCTGTATAATCCATAAGTCTGATCTCAAATGAGAGAAGACTAAAGCTACAAAAGTTACAAATAAACTACATAAAATAAAAACCTAAAAACCTCAAATATTTGTGCATCTGAAACCTCTTTTGGAAACACCATTATCATACATTTCACAAGAAAATGCTACAGCCTCTGCTGACATTACTGTGGTTCCTCAGTCAAGTTTCTTTACTCCAGTCAAAGAAACAAATCTATCAATTCAGGCTTATCCTGAGGTCATTTATTACACCATATCAGACACATAGGGTTTTCATTCATTCTTTTCTTAAAGGCTCAAAAAAACCAAACGAACAAACACAAAAAAAAAAGACCCCACAAACAAACCCAACCTAACACAAACCAACCAAACCACATAAGAAAACCCACACTGGAAGGGTTATCTAGTAACAAATGCTAGTAACTAATGCTAGTAACAAATTGACAACTACTTAACATGTTTCTACTGAAACAATAGTAGGAAAACCCTTGTAAAAGGCTGCAACAGTCTCATAGTTGTATACATTGTATATACAAGCTAGAAGACTGGGGGCTTGTAGGATACCTACAGGACAATCTGAACTTGGCATACAGTAAAAGGTTCACATGCTTTTTACAACCTTCAATCATCACAAAAGCAATACCTTACCCCTTGTGAATTCTCAAAGCCATGGGAACTATCCTTGTTTTGATAACATTAGAAAAAGGTGTTTGCATTAACGTGTGAAGCTGACTCAGAACAGTTAAAAAGAGAGATCGAGGGAGGTGTTACACTCTGTGATGAAATTTTGCTAGTCTCAAATGTTAAATGGAAATAAAATCAGAATTTAACATTTGTTTTTAGAAACCCATGAATAAGGAATTTTGTGGTCAAAATAATTTTGTTTATCAGTTGTGCACAAGTCACTCAGCACAAATAGGAGCAGGCTCCACAATTCATTCTTTTTCTCCCAAGAGCAGGCGATACCTTAGAAAGTGGACATAGTCTATTCAGCAAAAAAAATTATCTTGGTTACTGTCTGGCTACTCCTCTGAATGTCCAGTAATAACACCAATATGCTTCAGAGAGACTGGCAAGAAACCTGTCGTGATTGCCCAGGAAACATGTCCAACATGAAAGCAACCTTGTATTCTGCAGCTAATTCAAGATGACAAGATGGCAGCCGAATGGATTGTATAGTGAGTGGTGTGCGGCCAAAAACAGGCTACCATACCCCAAAATGAATCATGGACAGTATTATGGAAAAGGAGTTACAAGACAAAGTTTCAGCAGAGTTAGATACTTATTCCACATTGCATCCTTATGGCAACATCACAATATTTACAAACTTATCTGAGTAAGTCTTGCAGGATCTAATATTTTGGGGAATCCATGATGACAGCAGGTGGACAGTAATTCCTGGCTGCCTGAAAATCCCTTGTGCTGGTTTTGCATTAATTGACATTTGGTGAGGATGGAAGAAGACACCCACAGAAGTGATTTTCTGAGGAAGCTGTTAAGAGCTTCCTCTGCGCCTGGCAGAAACCAATAGCTGGCTAGCTCTGAGAACAGACAGCCTATTAAACCATTAAAAAAGCGAGGTGTGCCTCTGTGAGATTGACATTTTAAAGACAGACAAGGCCAGGAAATCTCTTGGCTTCCAGCGTTTGAAGAGGTGACTGGGTGCCGGAGGGACCGGCCCCACGCGGCCCGCGTGGCCAGGCCGGGCCGGCCCCATGTGGCCCGGCCGAGATTTTCTGCTCCCCGAGGGGTGGTGAGCGGGCTGCCAAGCCCCTCACTGGGGAGCCCACCGGGCCCCTTCCCACGGGACCCCTTCCCACGGGACCCCTTCCCACGGGACCCCTTCCCGGCAGAGCCCGCCAGTCCTTTTTCCGGCAGCACCGCCAGGCCATGCCGGCCCGAGGCTCCATCGGGCTGGGAGCGGCCCCGAGGCCAGGAGCGGCCATGAATGCAGCTTTGGGAAAGCTGCAAGGCATGGGAGGAACTATCGCATTGTGAACATTAATTTTCCTTTCCTGGGTGGTAGATTCGCTGTGATATTGAAGCCACAAGAGAACTGTTTCTGTGGAGAAGTCTCCAAACCACGATGAGAGAAACTCCTCTCCCTACAAAAACTGATGAAAGACCATTGTAGAGCTGGTAACTGATTGAAAATCCCAGGTTTTGTCTCTACATTGCCAGTGGGAAAGAAAAGAGGTTGTGGGGAGGGGAGGAGAAGTGTTATGAAGGTTTTATTCTGATTTTTATTATTCTTTTAGTTCTGTTAATAAAGTTTCCTTTATACCTTTTAAGTTTTGAGCCGGCTTTGCCTTTCTCCTAATTCATATCTCACAGCAGGAAATGTGTAAACAATTCTAGTAGGTGCACTGGCGATTTTAGCCAATGCTAAGCCCACCACATTATTTGGTGCCTTTGATGCCTCAAGTTTTAGCTTTTGTATTTTTCATATTCTGTGCTGCCTAGGTGTGTAGTTTTGAACTTCATATTAAGTGTTAGTGAGCTCTCTTCACAGAGTAGGTAGACAAAACAATTCCTTTTCTAGCTTGATACCAAGGAAAATCATTAGAAGTTTCAGGCCCAAAAGCATAAACAACTGAAAAGAGAAAACAAGAAGGATGGAACTTCATAACCTGAAGCTGTAATTGGACAATTAACCCTGATATGCAGATGGACCAAAACTTACAAAAACACAGAGACCTCGTGACCAGTCGTCCATTTTTGTGACCATTTTTAGGTCCATCTTGGGTGCAGCCCTGGCCAGGCTCTTGTACTACCCAAGGTGTGTCCATTACCGCCTTTCAATAAATACCTACTTTATTCTTATTCTGTCTAGCCTCTGTTCTAGGTCAGCCTTCTCCAGGCATCACATTGCCCAGGAAATTTAAATGGCTGAACCTAAACCACTACATGAAATTGGTGTTTCTGCCCGGCTACGAAACCGCCACAGCCCTATATTACAAAATCTGAAAAAAACTCTAAGCTTCCACACTCTGAATCTTAACATTTCAACCATTGTATGATTCTTGCCATCACCACCCAAACTCTCAGCAGAATGTATTTGGCTTTTGTTAGCACAGTAGCCATATTTGGTTCACCCTACACAATGACTGGCAAGCATTTTCTCATTCTTTTTTTCACAGAAACCTCACTCAGCTAAAGGAAGGAGGAGGAGGGAAAGCAGAAGGGCAATGTCTGAGGTATTTACTCTGAGATTCACTTAGGTGAGGATTCTTTTGTTCATTATATATATGTGTGTACCTATGTATGTATATATATATATGCACACACACACACAAAAGCTGTCTTTGATCCACTTTATCAATACAGACCAGCCAAGGCCTCTGGGAAAGGTATTTTTATGTATGTAGGTAGGTATTTATTTATTTATTTATTCATTCTGTTTTCATCAATACGGAACCCTGCCAGGCCCCCCCGAGACTGAAGAGCACCCATGGCTCTCCCTGCTCCAGCACTCAGCAAACTACACCAGGCAGGAGGCAGTCCCTGGGCAACACGTAATTCCCTAATTGCAGGAGCAATAAATGTCTGCTGCTTGACAGGGAATGTGAGTCAGGAGCAGGGTATGGGGTGAAGGATGTTAGCTATTCTCCTCCTGCCCAAGGAGTGGGTAAATCCAGTAGTTTTCTTCCACTCTGAGCATCACTTGGATTTTGTTGGACACTACCATCTCTTTGATTTCTTACATCTCCTTTTCTCTGCTCGATTTCATAGCTCAGTTCCCACAGGTGCTGGTGCTGCTTGCGCAGCCCACTGGGGGTGGGTTTAAAGGCCAATGTATATGCAAAGACTTTGCAATACACCTGTGTACATAAGCTCTTTCTCCTTCCTAAAGGGTTCTTTGCATATGAAAAGCGAGAGAAAGGACTCACTTTAACCTCCCTCCCAAAATGCTTGGCTTCATCTGGAAGCAGGCTTGGGCAACCCCCACAAAGCCGCCAACTTCCACTGCCAGTTCACAAATTCATTATTCCAGGGGCTACTCATGCGTGAAATATCCGAAACTATCTGATCCCACTAGAAGGGTTGCTGTTGTATCCAGGGCTGAATACTCCCTCACTAACACGTGTTTATCACCTCATTCCTTTTGAGGAAAGTATGTAAAAAGAGATTGTTACATTACCAGCCTCACTATAAATTTCTTTGATTGCAGAGCCTGATAGGAAGAGGTGCTGGGAACCTTTAAATCCCACGCGGACTTCAACAGAATTTTCACACATAAAGGCTAAAGGATTAGACCTGTAGCAAATCCTGCGGCTTTATTATAAATTTCTCAGGGAAATAAATCTTTCCTCTAAAAACTGCATCAAAATGTATTTTTTAAAATTTAAATAATCTGCCAGAGAGACACAGAAAACACATTTAAAGCTATCTTAGGTAGCCACTGTCTTGAAATTCTTTACATCAAATAGCTTTAAAAAAAAAAAAAAGCTGCTGATGAGAAGTCTAAGTTTTGATCAGAGTTTGTATCTTGGTACGGAAAGTAATTAAAGCAGACAGACAGAGATGTGGGTTTCCTGAGCTCATTTATGCTGCAGGAATGGAGTAGCCACACACATTTTACTTACAGGGTGCAGTCGGTTTTTTTACTTTTCAGGAAAAGAGAAGAAAGGAAAGGGGATGGGGGGGTGGGGGGAAAGGAATTTAAAAACAAAAACTGTAGAGCAAATAAAACTCCAAATGCTTCCAGGCAACAAAATTATTCCAGCAAAACTGAAAGAGAAAATTGTTTCCAAGAAGAAGAAAGACAATAAATTAATGAAGAAGAGGGGAGAAGGCTACACACGGAACTGATGCTTTGGTTCTTAGTTTTAAATTAGCTTAACTACAGAGATGAAACAACAAGCAGACTGACCTAAACAAGCCCAAAATATGAATTAATGTGTAACAAATCCGGCTGTGACTCCATAGCAAAAGAGCATCCGCTTGGAGAGCACATCAGCCCCGCCACCCCAGGTACCCCTGCTCGCTAATGAGAACCGTGCAAGGGTAATTTTTCCTCAATCAGCGGCAGTCCCGGGTTGCTCCCGAGGTTCTTACCAGCTTCATGGTGCTGTTGTTGTGTTCCCAGCGCCACAGCATTACGCTCATGGTCCGGCCGGCACCTGCCGCGCCCCGGGGCTGCCCGCGGGAGTCCCCGGGTCCGGCTGGCGGGGTCCGGCTCCGGCCATACCGGGGCACGCGGGGCCGGGCGGTCCCTCCGCGCTGGGGGAGGATCCTCGCACCCCCCGGGGCGGGGGTGACCCCCGGCCCGGGGAGGGGTTTAGTACAGAGGCGGGGAACTCGGGGGAAACTGAGCCCAGGAACATTCGAAAACAGAAATTAACCGCGTTTTAGCAAGATGCTTAAGGGTACCGAGCGTATTGTAAAGCAAAACTGCAAATTACAGGGGTTTCTCCCCATTTTGAGAGCCTCGCTCTGTTAAAAACATAGATTATACCGGCATTTGGCGCGATCTGAACTGCTTCCACTCCGATTTGGGTTTATACTTGAAGTCTGTTTGGGTAGGAAAGGACCAGGCTTGCCCTGAGTGAAAGGGAAGAATATTCTGCCTTAAAAATTATTCAACAGGTGGAGCATCGCAGATCGGCTTCAGGAACATAAGAGAATAGGGAGAGTGTTTAGAATAATTAGTATATCAGAGTTTACCACATCATATTTGAGATACAGCTATTAAAGATTTTTTGGAAATTCCAGGCTATTCCACAGGTGCTGTCTTGCACCCCTCTGAAGTAGTTCCTCCATTCCCCTGAAGCATCTTGCCCAGCACAGCAGTCCAGACAAGACTGCTGTGGGAGGATTCAAGTCTGCTCTTGCCCAAGGTCCTGTGAAATCGCCATGAAATCAGTGGGAACCACACTCCTCACCCTTCTGCTCTGCAGAAGGTGCTACACCTGATAAAGGCCAGGCCAGGGATATATGGGGAATCAAAACACATTTGAAGGCCACCCTTTTTGCACCCTCTCTCCAAACACAAATTTTGATTCACATAAAGATAACTTTGCTGGTTGCAGGAGGGGAAACAAGAAATGAGCACAGGCATAACCCATAGCTAATGGATCCAGAGCCCGCGAGCAGTTCAACATCATTTTCCAATTGTTAAATCACTTAGTAATTCAGTAAAAAGATATTAAAACATAAAAAATAAATAAAACTAACAAATTGTACTCAAACTGATCACTTTCTTATACGAAAATTCCCCCTTTGTAAGATTTTACACACAAGGCTGCTTCATGTATCCATTCAGTATGTTGCTGAAGAAATACAGTAAATCAGTAAACTGGCATTTCAAAGTCTGTAAATACCCTTTTGCATAAGAAAAACCACATGTGCCTCCTTACTGAAGTCTTTTCCCTGACAGTTATGCTTCCACGACTTAGATTTAATTCTTTCAGTCTGTAATTGTTCCCTTGTTCTAGTTTACTGTAATTTATAATGAAGAAGGAATAATTATTGAAACAATCATATTCCTGCACTGTAAAAAGAATTTCCTCACCAAGTCTGGTAGCTTGAATAGCTGTATACAAAGAAAGAGCTCCATGTTGAAAGCACTCAAAGACTTTATGCATACAGGTTACCTTTGAACCATAAAAGTAAAATCTGAATCCTCTTCTGAGAATAAAGAAGTCTTGTTCCTTCCCTTCAGGCCAACGTGGACCAAAGCCCTAGCACAGCCAAATCTTCCCAGCCAGCCCTCTACATAAGCAAGTACCCTGCTGAAAGGTCATTCCTGCAACACTCAGAAGAGGGGAAGGTCACAGCCCATTCGAGGACTTGAACATAAGATGTATTGGTCTTCAGGAGAGTCACAGGCTGAGACAAAAACCTGCTGACAGACACATGAATGAGGGAATGAATGCATGCACTGGGAGGGAGAAGCCTGAATGTGATGCCAAAAGGATTTTCTAAGAGCATCTCATCAGCACCTTGGAGGAGCTGCCAGTGCCTGCAGTGCACACTCCTCTCTGAGCTTAAGTTTGTCCCTTCCCTGCTGCTGGCACAGTGGGAGCAATCGCAAGGGCTTCCTGTCTACCTGCTGGCATCTGCCTGAATATCATGACATGATGGTGTTCTGCTTCCAAAACCCACACCAACTTCAGGCAAAAAACCAAGGGAACTGAGACAAGTGGAGCTTTACACTTGCAGGATTACAGCCCATACAAAGGGCCAAGACAACCCACAGCATAAGTCAGAATTGCCTCAGACACTTCCTAAGCCTCTTAAAAGGATGTTGATGATCTGCTTTGCCAGTTTGAACAGCCAAATACTTTCATTCACGCTCAACCTGGTGCCAAAATCAGGAACTGTAAGAAACAAAGGCGAGACCTCAGAAAATGGCAGATTTTTGTCTACCATCACAGGAAAAACTCCCATTTTTGGGACACAGGGAACAGAGTAGAGCCAAACAGCCCCAGCTACAAAAGCCAGATTAACCGACCAGATATGGAAGGACTCTCCAGCCAACCAGTCTTGTTTCTTTGAACACAGCTTGCTGTCTGTTTTTACATTAACTGAAGTGTGGCTCAGGCTTGAGTATTTTCTCATTTTATGCTGTTTGTGACAGCTGAGCACACTGAATGTGGATAGAGATGCTCACATGGAATCAGCCTGAAATACTAATAAAGCAAAGCTCCTGAGGTTAAAGCATAAGCTCTGTGCTTCCCAATCACTTTTTAAGCTAATAATATCCTTAACTAAAATCTGTGTTGCTTTTAGACACTTTTATTTAGTGGATTTTCCCAAGCCAGCCTTGATTTGGGACGAAGATCCCTCGAGTTCTGATAGTGTTGCCAGGTGTACCCAGAATTTATTTCCTCCATTAAAAAGTAAGACTTTGGAGCTGCCTTTCATCCTCCTATCTCCCTATCAGGCTCCCACAACAGAATGAAAGAGATAAGGTTAGGACTGAAGCTGGTAAAATCCATGCATGACCTCTTGCCCCCTGGCAGCATCGCAGCAGGAGCTCCTCCCCAGTTGCCATGCCGCAGCTTTGCTGACAGATCTAGGAGATGCCTTTCCCATAAAATGCTCAATGTCAAAAGTGAACAAGGTCCTGATATTTGCTTGTATTTGAATCCTTTAAAACCATAAAGCATCCAAGCTCTCCAAGCCTTTATTATGATCTTCAGCAATATATACATGATGACACGGGGTCAATATTAAATTGAACCTTCAGGAAAGGACATTCTTTACAGCCCTAATGGGCATCTAAACTTCCCTATTAAAGTGCTGAACAATACACTTGTTATTCACCAGCAAGTCTTCAATGACACAGAAACACATGTCCCCAGCAAACCCTGTGCTCTAACGAGACATCATGCCAGTTTCCAATGCTTTCCAAATAAAACTGCTGGAAAAACAGGAGGAAACAGGTGTTGGAGACATCATGAATTAACTCAGTGCACACAGTCATTGTCCATGCAATATTTACTATAAAGAAAGCTTGGGGAAATCCGTTCACTAATAATTCATTGTTTGCCTACGAAAAATATGTGTGCTAACAACTTGTTCTGCAGTCATTAAACAAAGCCACACTCCTGTACTTACCCATTACTTTTGCTTTTTAAACACATGAACATTTTGCTGTTTGTTTGTTTGTGTTTTGTTTTGTTAGTTTTTTTTTAATCTGGAAAAGCAATTATATTAGAAAGTGTTATTACTGCTTTTCAATGCATTTTGGTCAAAAATACTACAATCTTCTTTTCACTGAAAGCTGGGTTTTTATTTGATTTTATTTTATGACATATGTCTTCCTTTCATGCATTACAGAATGGAATTATCTACAAATTATAATCTTGAAAGCATCTTAGAAATCTTGAAGCTGTCAACAACAGTATTTTGCTAAGCATGACATGGGAGAGAACAGGAGCCTAGCTCATGGAATCATAACAGATGCTCAAGAATTTTCATTCCAAAAAAGCCCTCAAAACGGTGTTGAGCAAGAGCCTCTGAATTCAACATTTTCTAAACCAGCAGATGGGATACCTTGCATTGAGTAGCACCATTAGAGGACCCAGTGAAGAAGCTGCCCACATGGCTATTCTTGATTTTCAGCAGTTGTTGGGAGATTCTGGAGGACACAGAGACAGCTCATGCTGGGTGCCAGATCAAAGAGAATGAGATGGCCTTGATAGTCACAGTCTCCCACCAATCCCAGAGAGAAGTACAAAAAGAGACAGAAGCTAAATTCATCAACATCTGAAGCAGATGGTATTATTACTGGCAAATGAGCATCCTCTCTCTGGAAAACATCTTGTTAAACTGGTATTTTCTGCTGAGTTCACAGGAGCTTACGAAAGTGATGACACAGATGTGATTCTGTGAGGAGGCTCTTTACTCATTTTCACCTGACATGGTGAAAACCAGAATAATAACAAAACAACACAGCAAACTTCTGGTGGACTGAAAAAGAGTTAACTGGTTTAAAAATATATGATAACTGGGAGATTATCTTTACAAAAATAAGCAGCTTCACTGTGTTTCACTGGAATCATTTTCAGCCCTACTTTTCTGAGCAAGCCCTAGAAGTGGTTACAAAATTTGTTAGTGGCATATCAGTAATGGAAGAAGTCAGTGGTAAAAGAAGAGTAAGATCAAAGTAAAAGAAGCTCATCTATACTGACTAGAACTGTAAAAAGGTGTTAACACAGCAAATGCAATCTTGTAAAGAGGAGAACTTAAGAATGTCACAGAGTAATGACTCTCCATGAGTTCAGTGAACCTGGAGAGCATCACAGCCATGATGTGCCATCAGGATGCCAGGGCTTGTGCTCTGGTTGTAGGGGTGATGCAATACTTGCACATAAGAACACGTGGTTATCAAACAAGAACAGGCTTTATCACCTGCTGGGTTTAATGCTGGTTGCATAAAACAGTTCAGCACGTTTAACCTTTGGAGAGGCTTCAGAGAGGAGCCGCAAGAATGACTCAAGGACTGAAACATGCAGATCACAAGACAAGATTCAAATAGCTCCATTTCATTTGTCAGAGAAGAGTAAAGGCAAATATGAGATCATAACATGAACTAATTGAAAAAAAAATGAAAGCAAGTCAGCAGAAGTCATGTGGACTCTTTTATAGAGGAAGTCAGAGTGAATTATCACATTTATTGCTGTTTTATTTATCAAAGGTTATTTCTAAGTTCCCCATTAAAGTGTATCAGTCAGCCACAGATCTGTTCCTGTTGACCTTGAATTATTACTATCACCTGACTTCTGCCAACTCCAGAGTAACGAATGCCTTCAAGGATTTCAAGGAATATACAAGTAATGGAAATCTTCCTGTGCTCCATCCCAAATCCTAGTCTGCTGGTACTAAAAAGCTCACCAGTGCACCAGGAAATAGCTGGAGTCTGGGGGATTTGCAAAAAAAAAAATAAAATTCCTGATTCAAAACACAATGTGTTGAGGAAAAAAACTGCTAAATAAAGTAACAAAAATACCAGTATACTGAATACCCACTGGTTAAGCAATGCTGACAATATTAACAAGGTCACCCAGATAATGGGGACCAGTAAATTCTCGCTGTGGTCTGTGGGACACAAGTGCTCAAATTATCACTTCCAACCAACCCTGGTCCCACAGTCCAAAGGTCTGAAAAGGACAGTAATCCAGTGGTTATCTTTGCCAAGGGAACCTATGGGTCCTCCTCCAAAAATCATAGGGCAGTATTGTCTTTGGATTGGAACATAATCCCAGCCCACACTCCCAGCTCTATGACCTGACATGCCCTTCCCCAGTTTCCCAACATGTAAAAAATAATAATATTGATATCAAACAAAAATAGATCGACTTACTATATTTAAGACAAATTCTTGAGTCATATTATTTTAATAAGCAGACTAAAATACAGAGAGGAAAATGTTATTTGCTCTGTTTCTGCTGAGTCTTTGCCAACTGTCCGGAACAGCAAGAATTTAAAATTAACTAAGCAATTCTACTGATGCAGATGTAGAATAGTACAAAAAAAGTGATTCAATTAGTCTGTAACAAAGCTACTCAGTGCTAACAAAGGATCTCTCACCATAACTTCTGAAACCTGTCCCACAAAAGAACGAATACCATGATTTAATTTAAAAATAGCTGTTACTCATAGCCTTGATCAGCCACCACAAACACTTGATAACAACTGGTATCCACCAGTTCCTTTTACCAAAGTCTTTATACTTCACTCTTAAATGAAGTGGTTGCTAATTCAAATGCAAAAAAATTCTATATGGTAGATTTGAGCTGAAATTTCTATTATGAAATTATATATGCACACAAATATAGAAATACTGAAATACATGACTTTATTACTAGTGCATTTATTAGGGGTGACATTCTAGTACCTGAAGGGAGCCTAAAAGACAGATGAAAAGTGACTTTTTACATGACACAGGGGGAATGACTTCAAGCTGAGAGTAGGTTTAGATTGGATATTAAGGAAGAAATTCTTTACTGTGAGGGTGGTGAGACCCTAGCAGACATTGCCAAGAGAAGCTGTGGCTGCCCCATCCCTGGAAGTGTCCAAGGCCAGGTTGGATGGGGCTCTGAGCAACCTGGTCTGGTGAAAGGTGTCCCTGCACAGGGCAGAGGGGTTGGAAGAAGATGATCTTTAAGGTCACTTCCAACCCAGACAATCCTATGACTCTATTTAGAGTTGAATCCATCAAGCAGTTTGCCTGTAAAAGCTGCAGTTAACCCACTATTGGTGGAAGTGCCATAATCAGGTCTTCCCAAATGGATTTCAAACAAGTATTTCTAATATCTACAGAAGGTTCTGGATGCTGCTGTTCTCCTCACACTTAGGTTTCCAAGCACTGCCTTCTGAACCTGCATCTTCTCAATGCTAAACAAGTAAATACAATGCCCAATCTTGTTCTGAGTTTGTTGACAATGGCATGGGAAAATGCTAATGGATTAATAAGGGCCATCCCATTAGTTTTTGGTTGTCTATTAGAGCATCAACTTTGAAAGCTTTCAGGCTTTGCTCATGGCATGGCTCCAAGTCAGAGGCTGATATCACCATGGGCAGCCCTGCACAGCTCCCCTTGCTTTTCCACCTGATGGGAGGGAGGTGCTGCCAGCCCCACAGAACCACCTTCTGTGTGCCCCCTTCCCCAAGCCTCTAGGGCACAGATGACTTCAGGGGTGCATTACTTGCCTTTCAGTCATCAGCCATAATCGGCTCCCTAAAGGCAGCAATTTGGAGATGTAAACATAGGTTATGAAATGCACTCTAGTATCTTCATTATAAATGCTTCCTACTCTGGAAGAGCTGGTCAAAGACCAACACCAGTGGGGACAGCAGCATTGGGGTAGATCTCATCTCTTACCCAAAACGGCTGGTGAGGTGATGAACAAAAGCCCTTAGTGCAGGCTTGCAACCAGAGCAAGGCACATTCCCAGTTGCTGCACAGCAACAGTTAGTTTTGAAAGCCCACACATCATATTTTAATGGACACATGGAAACAGAGGAAAAACCCTGATCCTGTGCTAGGGATGCCCAGGTACCCAAGCAGGATGCCCAACAAGGCTCTCCCCTCTCTCCTCAATAAAATCACATTTCATTCAGCAGCCCAGCCAAAACTGATTTTTAGTTCCCATAAGAGTTCTGTACCCTCAGTGAACCTTCTACCTGAGCTAAGAAATTAAACTGTAGTGAGAAACTGAGAAATACTTGTTTGTTCTTTGTTTATTGTGTTTTGGGGGTTTTTGTTGTTGTTGTTTGTTTTTAATACAGGGAACACTGTTGTGAAAAACACAATTACTTGATATGATCATACATAGTAAAAAGTAATTCTTCCTCTGCATACTCAGAGTCTGCTGAGTTGAGTGCACCAATTCTTCAATTTTTCACGGAATAACACTCATTGTGCATGTCATGGGGGAATAACAGGCTGCAGCCAGAGCAGCGCTAATTTGACATTACAAAACAAAGATACAAGGAATTAAATAATTAGAGCCTTAATGACAGAGTACAATGCATGTCTCCTTTGATAATCTCTTGAATTCTAAAGATAAAAGCAGGCTAGAAATGTGCATACAAGATGTGCAATAACTGAGAATTTCAAAGTGTAGTGGAACACATTGTAGTGCACCCTTCCATAGTATTCCAACATCTTAAAAGATCAGCCTTTTAGATCAAAAACTCCAATTGTCTGCGCTACTTCTGCTCTTTTGTACCTCCCTTCCAGATGCTTTCCCCCTCACCTCCTCTACCAGCCTCCCCTTGGGTCACTGCACTTGTGGGCAGTTCTTGCTCTTCTGCTGTTTGATAATAGCAGAAGTGACAAGATGTAACTTACTTCATGTTTCTCCCTACTCTTCAAGATCATATATATATAATCTATTAAGTCCATTGACTGGAAAACAATTTTTCCTTAAAATTTGCCTCCTTTTTAAAGAAATTATTATTTCACATTCCTTTCCACTTGTTTTCAACTTTTTTTTCAGTTTGCATCCTGCCACGTCATCAACCTTGTCAGTTAGGGGGGAAAAATTCAAGATCCAGTAAAGCTTAAAAGAGTTTGCAGCTATCTAGAAGTAAACTAAAGATATTACTTAGCTACTTTTTCGCTACTTTTCTCCTGTACTCTGAAATTGAGGACAAAAACAGAAATAGCAATGACAAAAAAAGAAATTAAAATGCTGATAATCTATCATGAAAGACTGCTCTAGGCTGTATCAAATAGAAATGCAAATTCTTATTCACAGTGCTGGATACAGACAGACAAATCTTAACATATTCCTGGTACTTTAAAAAACAGAGATTTCTCTAAAGGGTAAACAAATGATGAGCTGCCTAAGGTAAGGGTTCTGAAAACAAGCTGTACCTAAGAAAAGCTTTTCTAGTCCCTGTAGTTGATATCCAATTAATGTTTCTGGTATTCTAAAGGGATTATCACTTGCTTGAAAACAAAAATTCTCTACAAAACTCGGTTTATGTTTTTGATGGATTAGTTGGCACAGAGCTATGAATATAGGTTTTTCATTTAATACTATTCTCCCACATATTATCATCATAAAGAATTACTCCCATGGCTTATTGGGACTGTTATTCTTCTGTATCTCAAAATACGAGACAAACAGAAAATACGAATAAATAAAAAGAAGCTACAGCATGTCCCACTGTAAACAACCACAAGCATTTTGCTGAGTTTACCTTGTATTGCACTAATGAACAGAGCACATCCTCACCCCATAAATGTGAAAAAGAGTTTTTTTACCATTCAAATCACTCTAAGAATTTGACTATATTTTCATGCTGGGGCAAAGAAGTGTGTGTTACTTTAATCTGCTCCCCAGACTGGCCCAATCTAGACTGTGACCTGCAGCCCAGTCTGACTTGAACAAAATAATTAGCATTTACTAAGATAACTCAGTTATCAGCCTCAATTTGAGATGCCTGTCTAAAAACATAACATCAGCATTTTGACTGGGATTCACTTAGACAGTTAACAGGTTTTCAGTTATAAAGTTACCAGTTATAAAGAATACCAGGCAATTTTCCCCCCTACTTGCACCATTTCCTACCACTTGTGTGTCTAATTAGCTTATATCTCAGTAATAAAAAATATTGCTGGCCTGTTCTCAATGTACTTTAATATGATGACTAAAGAAAAAAAAAGAAAAATCCAATTAAGATTTATGGGATCTGACTCTTCCTCGCCTTTTACTTTGACCATGTTAATTTTGCATTTCACCTTAATATTCAACTCCTGTAACTAGCAATTACATAAGCTGCAAGGTATAAAAGAATCAGACCTGTTTGATTACATGAAATTAAACATTTCTCATTTTTATTGAGCAAACTTTCACTGGTGTCAGGCCATGCCCCAAAGAAGAGATGCTAATACTGCTTTTAAGCTATTTAGAGATTTTAAAATAGTGTCAAACTATGCTCTGAATGTTCAAAAATGTGGTAGTTGTGAACGCAATGTTATTTTCAGAGGCAAGGAGCCTCTGAAAACAAGATTGGTTTCCAACCTCTAGTCTGGTTACACAGAGTTCAAACTGCAGACCAAGAAGAAAAAAAATAAAATAAAATAAAATAAAATAAAATAAAATAAAATAAAATAAAATAAAATAAAATAAAATAAAATAAAATAAAATAAAATAAAATAAAATAAAATAAAATAAAATAAAATAAAATAAAATAAAATAAAAAAGAAGACTCTGCTGCTACTGTTACAGCATTCACTAGTGTGAGTAGGAAAAATAAATAAACCTGAGAATAAGCTATTATTAGTTTTTCTCTGCACATAAGTATTATTAATGCTGCTTGTTTTACTCTCCAAGCACTTGGCCCAAAAGAAGCAGTGTTCCACTGACCTTTGCCTTGGAAACTTTGAGGTTCGGTTTATCCAAGTCCCAAGAAAGAAGAGGAGGGAAGAGAGTCAGGTAAAAAGAGACATCTGCCTGAGGATTCCTTCCAAAAACTGTGTGTCCTATTCATATGGTTTTGGAATGCACTGTCCTTCTGTCACAGACACAGAGCATTCCTGAACAATAAAAAAGTGGGGGACCTCTTTGGATAATTGAACAGTGCAGGTCAGATTGCCTGAGCTGGGGAATGCAGGCTTTGTCTCCATCTGGAACATTCAGTCACACATTGCTCCCTTATGTTAAGTGGTTTTAAATCTAAAGGGCAAGCCCAATAAAAGTGTCTTCAAACAAGTTCATTTCAATCCACTTTTACCTGTCACTAAGAGCCAGCTCAGCTAAACTCCTCACCTTGCAGCATCCTCTGAGCACAGCCCAACAGCACCAGGGTGACGCTTACTTGTGCCGGGGTGCCTGTACCTCACTCACTGCCCACCTGAGAAGCTCCACGCTCACCTGGGCAGTAAAACCCACCTAAAACCCCATCCTGAACCAGCTCTAGCAACCACCTTTGTGTCACCACCTTTCACCTGCTGCTTCCAGGGTGAGCAGAACCTGGGATGATGAAGAGCAAGAAGGTGTCCACCAGAGGACTGGGAAGAACAGTGATCTTTAAAGACTTTCTGGTGTGCTGGCAGAATCACAGAAAAGACTAGATACGTTCAATGACAAAGTACAAAAAATATACTTCAAATTCAATATATTTCCTTTCATCCCCTTTCACTGCACACTACAATCAAAATCACTGCAAGCAGCATTTGTACCACCGTGATCCAATTCATTTTCCAAGTACTGTGAGTATTAAGCACATATGAGCCAGAAAGAAAGAAAAAACAAACCAACCATCACACATGGGAAATAAAGTCTGGCTTCCATTTCAGGGAATATTAATAACTGAAATTGTTAACAAGTGATTGACAAAAATTGCTCTGCTTCCTCTGGTTTAACTGTTTCTAGGCAAAATTATGATTACTGCTAATAAGCCTAGAAATCTAATAAGCGTTAATAACAATACAGAACAGCAAGCCACAAAATAACTACACTTTGTAGTCAGAATGGTTCTTCTGCAGCCAAAAACACAGTGTGAAGGTGGCTTAAAAGAGCCAAGTGAAATTAGCCCTTGATATTCATGAGGAAGGGGACTTTGCACAAAAGGGCACTATTTAGTTGTATTTCAGATCCTGGCTCACACTGCCATATTAACTGGAAATCCAAACATGATAGATATAAGGACACTTCAGAAATATTTTTTCCTGCATTAAAATGATTTTTCTTTCATTATGAAGAATCATGGTTTGGGTTGGAAGGGACCTTAAAGACCATCTAGCTCCAACACCTCTGCCATGGACAGTGACAACTTTCACTAGACCACGTTCCTTAAAGCCCCATCCAACCTGGCCTTAAACACTTCCAGGGAAAACTTCCAGGCCTGACAACACAATGGAAAACTTTCAGCTGTAATTCCAAGCAAATGCTTGTGACTTCAATGGATTTACATCTTTCCCTCAAAACAGATTTTTGTGGCACAGTTCATGGCAGCTACAACAGAGGGAAAGAGACTTTTAGGTCAGACCCCTACCACAGGTCAGATCAAATTTCCATACATGACGAAGCTGATCTTAGCTCTGAAGTGCTGCCTGCAAGATTCACAGCAAATACCCCATGCCAGTTCTTCACTGGAAAACATTATAAAGCTCTGAAATGCTCCAGCAGAGGCAGATGTTTATTGCAGAATCTACAGTTTAAGCTACAGAATGTGGCTTTGTCAATGAACATGAGGGGCTGAACAGTGATCTCCTTTTTCTCTTTGTAACTACAGCTTAATCTGCATTGCCCTGCCAAAAGGATTGCAATAAAACTCCTTATAATGAAAGGACAATTAAGTCACATTACGTGCAAAAAGTCATCATTTGATAATGATCCACTAATTTCAGCAAGATAAGACACTAATCACTTATGGTAATCAAATTTGCCTTAGTAATGCAGTGACTAGACCTTGCTGAAGCAATTCAGAGATGTTCATTAGCTCTGCACCCAGATGCCACCAGGTCACAGCATGTCCCTGATGGAGACACTTCCAAGGCTGGGAGGACACTATGTTACCATTTTTGTATCAGAAAAAGCAGATTCTGGATTCATCAGTCATACTTATTGCATGAGTTTCCAGCCACACAAGTACTGGTGTCTGTCAATTCAGAATATGATGATGCTGAAAGAAAAGCTCTACTACGTATTTTTTACATTATCTATGCCCAAAATAAATGACATTCATAAAACACTGTGGATTCTTTTTCCGACATTGAAAGAATTATGTATAATAAAAGCATATCCATAATAAATCTAATCCATACGTAATGGCTTAATCCCATGCAACTCATCTGGGAAAGCGAAGGAAAATCAGGTGTGCTTTTGGTTCTGTCCAGCACCACCAGAGGGCAATAGCAGCCCAGCTAACCCATCCCACAGCACGCCAGCAGCACCAACTGCTTTATTCCCCTTTCTCCTTTCACTCGGCCCTACCCCGAGCTTTTTTTAACTTAAACTCAGCGTCAGACTAAGCATCTATAATAAAAAGGACTCTCACAGCTATTCCTGCTTCATGAGCTAGTCCAAAGACTGGGTCCAACCTAAGCAGCTCCCAGGAACCTGTGACTGACACTTCCAATCTGGCAAACCCTGCTGTTATTGTACTAAAGGCATAGCTGCCTCATGCAGATATCCATCATATTAATTTGATTTCTACAAATTGACACCCCTTCAATGTATTTTGGCTCAAAGAAGGAACAGCATGCAAGACTCCACTCATTCTCTATCCAAACACTGCATATATGCTCGACATGATATATGGACAAGCAAAAAGAAAAATACTTTTTGATAACTAAGAAATTATGGAAGTACACCAGACCTGGATTTGAAGAGAAAGCTAGATCCAAAAAGTGGCTTATATTTCTCAGATTTCAACGAGTTTTTTATATAAGTGAGTTAGGACTGTATGGTCCTGCTTTACCAATCATTTTAAGTACAAGCAAGAGGCAGAGGTGGCTTGGTGTATGGAAATTAATTGCCATTGTAAACACAGGCTGCAGACATCACACTGAATGATTATGCTGTAAATTAAAGAGCAATCTGGCTTCATCCAGTATCCCAGGACTACAGTTTCTATACTTTTCAGCAGTCTAGTAAACAGATCTCTGGGGTTTTTTTTAAACAGAGCTGTAGGAAAAATATAATCCTAGGTAAATTCTAAATATATAAAGTTACATCTGGGATCTAACCTCACCAGTATCCCATCTGGAAGTAGAACAAGGTAAGAAATAAGTCACTGATCTACACCTGCTTTTCAGACTTACAGTTCTGAGTGCTCAGTTACCTCAGACCACCGGGAACTTCCAGCTCCAGCTGTAGAGAGATCAGCGTTCCCTTCCTAACAGCCATACTTCTGGCCTGCAGGGATTCACCCACTGACTTAAGTCAAAACCCATTTTATATTACCCTAAGGTAGAACCTGGAATAATTTGCATTGTAAGCACTGTTCTCTACCACAATTTTTCTGTTAAATGAGCTTTTTTATCAGAAGTCTCATCCCAACAGTGGGAAAGGAAATGTGACTGAAGGTGGTAGAAGAAAAAGGGGAAGGGGGAATTACATTCTCTTGGCTTCCATCCATCACTCCAAAATTGAGTGTGTTCATGCTTAGGATGGATTTATCTTCTGATAGTCAAAACCCACAGCATCTTCTTGTCAGAGGAACAGCTGCTCAAATGCAAATTACACACCAAGACTTTTTGTCCCAAATTGCTTTGGTCTTTAATTTAAATTCCAGTATTGTCTGTAATTCTATTCATAATGCTAAATTATAACTTGAACTGCAAGATTCATTCTAGTTCCTTCAGAATTTAAAACACGAGATCAGAATATGAAATTAGCCACTGCCTCCAGCTGCAACACATTTCTTATTTCTCATTTTCACCCACATTCATTGGAAATGTAGTTCAAATGACAACCTGAAAACTGGTTTGAATAACAACTAGTACATGGAGGTTCCCCCCCTGCCTTTTCATTCCTTACATCCCATAAACACCCAAAACAGTGACATGCAGAGTGACAGAAGACGAGCCAAATACTTCTCTAAGGTACTCCACAGCACCATACATCTGAGTAGCAGGTGCTGAGCTCTACAAAACAAAATCAGATGCCAAAAACCCAAAGCACACTTAATTTTATTAAATTATTTTGGGCATTCAGCCTCAAGCCTAGCACTGCAGGTGTTCACAGTGTCCACTAATACTTCTGTGCCATTCCTAAGCCAGTGGGGCAACATTTCCCTTTCAGCCTCTTGAATGTAAGTGATGCAACGTGGTGGAACCAGAGAGCCCCACAATGCGGGAAACAGTAGCAAGCACTGTACCATTCCAGAGAGCATGGCAAGAGCTTCCTGAGGGAAAGCCCTGCTCATCAAACCTGATTTCTTTTTATGACTGGGTAACTCACCTGGGTGATCAAGGGAAGACAGTTGATGTAATCTTTTGGGATTTCAGTAAAGATTTCAATACTGTCTCTCAGAGTGACCTGGACAAAATGTCCAGGACACAGCTGGATAAACACATCATATGATGGGTGAGCAACTGGCTCGTGGATTGGGTGCAAAGGGTGACAATGAATGGGGTGGCATCAGACTGTCACTAATGAGGTTCTGAGGGGCCCCATCTCAGGCCCTGTGTTCTTCAACATCTTCATTAATGACTTGCATGCAGGACTCAAAGGAATACTAAGCAAGTTTGCAATGACACAAACTGGAAGGAGCCTGCAGGGAGATCTGGACAGATTAGAGGACTGGGCAATCACCAAGGAATTAACAAGGGAAAGTGCTGGATTCTGCACCTGGGATGGGGCAGCCCTGGATGTACAGACGGACTGGGAATGAGACACTGGAAAGCAGTGCCACAGAGAGGGACCTGGGGGTCTTGGTTGATGGCAAGCTGAATATGGGTCAGCAGTGCCCTGCAGCCAGGACGACCAGCCCTGTCCTGGGGTACATCAGGCACAGCATCGCCAGGCAAGGGAGGGATTTGTCCTGCTCCTGCTCTGCTCTGAGCTGGAGCAGCCTCACCTTTAGTCCTGGGGCAGTTTTGGGCACCAAAGCATAAAAAAGACATTAAGCTGTTAGAGAGTGTCCAAAAGAGGCCACAAGGATTGTGAAGGGCCTTGAGGGGAAGCCATATGAGGAGCAGCTGAGGGCACTGGCTCTTCTCCTGGAGGAGACTGAGGGGAAACCTCATCACAGTCTACAACTTCCTTGTGAGGGGAAGAGGAGGGGCAGGAACTGATCTCTGCTCTGTGGTGACCAGTGATAGGACCTGAGGGAATGGCCTGAAGTTGTGTCAGGAATAATTTAGTCTGGATATCAGAAAAAGGCTCTTCACCCAGAGGATGGCTGGGCACTGGAACAGACTCCCCAGAGAAATGGTCACAGCACCAAGCCTGGAAGAGTTCAAGAAGCATTGAGAAAACACTCTTGGGCACCCGGTGTGATTCTTGGGACATCCTGCGCAGGGGCTGGGAGTTGGACTTGATGATCCTTGTGGGTCCTTCTAACTCCACATATCCAATTATTCCGTGGAACAGGCTACCCAGGGAGGTCATGGACTGTTCCCTTCTGGAAGTATTCAAAATCCACCTGGACATATTTGGATGTAATCTGCTCTAGGTGACTCTGCCTTGGCAGGGGTGTTAGACTAGATCTCCAGAGGTTCCTTCCAACCTTAACTATTCTGTGATTCTGTGATAAAAAGACCACATAAGTCAGGCTTTGCTCTGTGTTGAAACTGGTAAAATTTGCAGAGTTAAATGCAAAGCGAACCTGCAATAGCTCTAGATCTCTGGAAAAAAAGCTTTTAAAACTGCAGTAGCAGTGTGGACTGCATAAATTAGCATAATCTCAGCCTTCACAGATAGTTCTCAGCTGTTTTACATACTACAAATTAACACTGCAGATTCCTCACTTCTGCTAATGTGGTCAATCATGCATTTCATGAGGCTTAAAATCTCCTTTTTCCATCCTACAAAATCTCAACGTCCTTTTTTTACTCTCCTCTTTTCCTTTTCAGAGGAGTACTATCACAGGCTCAGGTTCCATTACAAATCTCACAAGGTTTCGTGTGTGATGGTTCTGTGGCTGCCTAAATGAAGGACATCCTCTTATTTTCTCAGCTGATGATTTTCTCCCTGTGGGCAGATGGCATAGTAGTGGAGTGCAGATGGAAACCCACAGCCCACAAACTCCTCATTATAATTTGAAATAGCATTAGCAGCTCTTCAGTTCTCATCTTCTCTTAAAGTTATTTTCCCGCAATAAAGGATAAACTGCTGTTTTCAGAAAGCACAGCCAAAAGTAATGATATCTGCTTATGGCTGAGAACCTTCTCCTAACAACGTGACTTGTATTTTCACAAATTTTATTAAAATCCATAAATCATTACTGGAAAGGACTTTAAATTGAGTATCTCTTGCTTTGACTCAAATATTATGTTAAGAAGAAAGATCAGTAAGAAAATAACAGACACACATGATCGAGGTTTAGAAGTCCCACAGTCAGCTACTTAAGGTAATTCATGGCTCCAGGTATCACTTTACCTGAGCTGCTTAGAATTATAATGGATTTATCTCTGCAGAACACCTGTGAGATAACAGAGCTGCTGGTGATAAACTGCATCAGGCAGCAAGGAGATGACAATGATGCTGATGGCCTGTGTCTCACAGACTCACCCTGCATCCTCCCTGCCTTTTAGGACTGAAACCCCTCCTGGCAGGAAGGCAGGGCTCAAAATGAGGGTGCCATAAAAACTAATCTTATCTTTAAGCTTTTTCACAGCATGTCCAGTCCACTAGCTTTCCTAACCTTCTGACCAGCTGGAAAAGTCCTAAAAACAGCAAAATAAAAATATCTGTGGTGGAAAATAGCAAGGAATGAAAAATAATAAGCATCAGAGGTCAAGCTTGGATCCATGAAAAGTCTGTATTAACCAATGGAAAAACATTAAAATAAATAAATTTATCCCTTAGCTATAAAAAGAAACGAAACAATACTTGAGACACCCAAGTGACATGATTGGCGAGGATTTACAAACTCACAAACAGCTCTCACACACAGCATAAATGAAAAGCTGGCTATTTTGCTCCTGTTCCAGAAGCCTGGAGTCAGACTTGACAAACACAAATAGCCTTGTTTGTTCCAAGTTTTGACCTGGTGCCTGACAACCAACTACTAAACCACACTGCTCTACCTCAGCTTCTCAACTTCTACCTCAACCTTCTAAACTTTCTTACAAAATGGTTTCTATCTATTTAAAGGATGGATATGTGTTGCTTAACTGTATTTTTGGCCTGGAAGAGTAAAGACTTTTTCTCAGATGGCTGAATTTATTTGCATATTACACATCAAAAACACTCAGATGTTCAACCTAGCTGTGGTATACATACACTACAACAAATAATTTGCCTATATAATGCCAATTATATATCTAGAATATATCATCATCTTCAGCATGCAGGCATGCTAATGAGCTTACACACAGGGACAACAGAAGATTAAAGAATGAAATATTTCATCACCAAAGACAATTTATCTTTCCTGGATTCATGGAAGATTATGGGAGGTCATCTTCTTAGAGGTTTTCCTTTCACAACAAAAAAAGACAATAATCAGTTTTCATTAGGGAAGACTTGTCCTTTCTCTGGCATCACATGACTTTCCTGTCCCATCCACCAAACACAACACTGAAATCAACCAAGTAACTACATGGCATTGTCTACCACAAAAGTTTATAAAGGGTAATAGAAACACTCAAATTTGAGATGCAGCCCTTAAGGACTGACCCGTGTCAAAAGAACCTAACACAGGTTTTATCTCCAGCTTAATGGCTTGCATTTTAAACTGATCAGAGTCTTCAAAAGTGACCATTTGAAACTGTTGTTTAAAGAGAAAACTCAGCTAGAGCTTGACAGAATAAAGAATTTCCAGAGAAAGAAAATGCTCCATTGTAAGTGTCTTGAGGAAGCCCTGATTCTGTAAGGTCCATCAATATCCCACAGGTCATCCAAAGGCACTTCAGAGTCTTTGGCGTAAGAGGCTGATCATCCAGGGAGAGAGAATTTTGGCAGAGGAAGAGATACTGTGCCAGCATGTCTGATGCAGTAAAAGTGACTCTACCACACAACTGTCTCCCTGTGAGAGGCTGAATCTGACTGTGACAAGGTCAATTTTGAGAAAGGTTGGTATTAAAAGATTATGCTCCCTCCATCCTCTCACTGAGGTTATGCTAATTATTTTAGGGGAGCAGAGGAATTCTTTGATCCTCCCAAGTCCTTCTTCCCTCACAAGGTGACTCTGTCTCCCGGCACAGCACGCAGAGGAACAGCACAGCATATCCTAACTCCATAATTGTGGAATTAGCCATTTTCAACCTTGAAATTTAACACTAGGAAATTGACTATACAGTAATCCACATAATCCTGGCTTCTACACCTGTCCCTCTTCCAACTAATCTCACCACCCTTCATCATGACACATCTTAATTTAGAGTCCTGTCTGCTAAGGTCACTGTGTAAGTGGATGCTCAGGAGTTCCAACAGCATTTGTCACGAGGCGGGACCAATTGCTTTGCGAACTCTGAGAGACACAGAAATATCAACAGCGAGCAGAGCCCTTTGCCAGCTGTGCACAAATGATCTTTACAAAGGTTCTAGGAAGCAGTGAGGAGAAGGGATAGATTAAATAAGCAAGTAAGTAAATAAATAAATAAATACTTGTAGCATATCCCTGGATAATGTGATCTGCTGGTATTAAGTTTTCTCCTGAAGGAGTTAAGTATATACCAGCTGCTGTACATTAAACTGAGCTGGCATTTTAAATCATGCAAATTAGCTGAACTCCCACCCATTTCAGTCCAGTGTTTAGTAGCATTGCTCTAAATGATGCAAAGTACTGGCCAAACCAAGCCCTGCCATTTCAGCTGCTGTCAGGGAGGAAAGGAGAAGGCACAGCAAGTAGTGGCTCTGAGTGATGCTGCAGCTATTCACAAGATGGTTCACAAGAGCCTCCTTCCACCACAGGTATTGACTGCATGACCAAAACGCACCCATGTGCATGGAAAGCCTGGGGCTTTTATTTGTTGAAAATCCAATTATATACACTACTAAGAACCGTTGAGTAATTATTTAAAATTCAACTATTTGCCAGTGGAACACTGAAATTTCCAATCTCTCTTTGCTTAATGCTGTACAATAAACACTGAGTGGATTTGACAGGTCATTGGCTCAGAAATGCTGACACAGCAGCCAAGGGTGGCATGAGTCTCCTCCATCACGTCCAGCACTAGTGGACATTTCTCAGACTGTGAAACGAACAGATGAAAACCTGTGTTTATTCAACACAAAGCCCTCTTCTGCTGAATCTGAGCGCACTCAGGAGGCAATAAAGTGGGCTAAATCTTCCTTAGTTCACACTGTCGTGGCCAAGAGATTAAGTTTTAGTACAAAGCTGAAACACTGAAAGGATGGTGAAGGATCTGCTATTAAGAAGTCTAGGAACTCCTCTTTTAATTATTATTTCAGGTTCCTTGTTGACCTACTCAACAAGGGGAAGGTGGAATTCATTCTTGTGTTAAAAATAAGGTAAACTGCCTTGCTATCCAACCTGATAAACCAACCCTCCAGTGGTAGTGACCCACAGGCACCACACCACCACACAATACTGCATCTTGGTGGCTGAACCGCCAAACACTCCACATGGTCCAAACCCTACTAGGGGAAGGCCAAAAGGCACCTTACAGTCAGAAAAGGAAAATCTACATTGCTGCAGTGCGGGAAGTTGGTATCTGATTGCTTGGAAACAGGATCCTAGGCAACCACTGCTCTTCAAAGAAATCAGTTTGATTCAGTGAAATAAAGCAAATTCATTACGATTCCCCTGAAGAGTCTCCATAGGGATGACAGGATGCTGCTGACTCCCCTTTCTAGCTCCACGCTAGAGGATCTGGCACCTTTTTGCCAGCTTTCTTTGGCAGTGCCCATCTGGCACATTACCATGGAGGACTATGTTCCTGTGAGCTCCAGAGCATCCTGTAAGAGTAAGATGCAGCAATGCCAAAAATACTCCTTCCCAAAATAATCCATCCCAGTTAAGACCCAGACAAGTCTGGAATACATGTGGCTGTCCTGAGAAGCAGACTGACCCCTGGCTATTGAGCAAGAAAAGCAAAACCCATTTCTAAGCTATTGCATCAAATCGTCAATGCACAGTTGATCTTGACACAACACGTGACATTTTTCGATTAGTTCTGAAGACTTAAATATCCATATGTCTCTGGAAAATGGAGAATAATTTAAAAGAGAATCAAATCCATCTTACCTGACTGATCCATTAATTATTGTCTCCACCAGCTGCAATCAAAGTTGCGTATTGATCTTTATGGATCAAAATGTCAGTACTGAAATTACCTGTAGTTTCCAACAGTGGACACAGCTCAAGTAGAGATGGCTAAAGAAAAAAGGAATCTGCTTCTAAATATTTGTTTCAAGATATACAAATATAACAAAGTCTTAGTACCCATATTCACCATAAAATATCACACAAGCTAGACCAGCAACATGAAATCCCAACCAGGGTATTAATTTTGTTCTACCAATAGGCAATTATATAGAACTAATAGACAGCAGAAAAAGACAATATAATAATTTTTGGTCAGCATTTCCAAACAATAAGCAATCTTATCTGGGAAGATCCCTTCATTGCCTGAAACAAAAAGGTATTACTACAACAGCCTTCACGACTGAGAATGTCACTCCATGAGACATAAGATAGATAAAACTACAATTCCAGCCTCTCACACACTTCTCCCACTTCTCCCAAGAGCAAGGCATCCTCAGACAGCTCTTCTAGAAGATGTTCTTCCTAAACACCTTTGAAAAATCTAGTTCCTTTGGCTAAAAGCTCTTATCAGCTCTTGCAATGTTATCTGGGAGATGAGGAAGAACATGCAAATGATCAGGGAAGTTGGATCAAGGAAAAAAGGAAGTTGTCCTTTTGTTTGATGAAAGTGTGACCAAGCCAACAAGACCTCAGCACTGAGAAGAGCTACTAGCTGCAGCAAGAGAGTAAATCAGCTTGTCAAGGGCTGGTTTAGGGTTTCTATTTATTTATGGATTATATATTTAATGAGAAAGCCTGGATATGCATAACTAGCTCACTTTGTTCAGCAGGTGAGACAAACATCTCCAGGTTTCTCCAAGAAGGCTTCACAGCCCCATAAAGCCAAGGTACTTTTGGATTATACCATGGCTATCATTACATAAAGGACAAGACAGAAGAAATGGATCAATATTAGTGACAGGACAGGTAAAATAAAGAGAGACTCCTTCCAACTGTGAAAGACAGGATATGGCAACTTGTAGCCATAGCTACAAAAGAGACAAAAAAATATCCACACAAGGAAAAGGACTTAGGAAATGTCCAAGACAAGGGAAGAACACAAGCTAAAAAATGCAAGTAAACAAGACATTGTCAAAATATGATGATACGACACTCCAAAATTCAACAAAAACAGGGGGAAAAAGTCCTGGTAAAAGTACATTTTCAAATACAGAAGTTGGATATTTTTTCTTTCAGGCATTGTTTTTCCACACATTACTTCCAATTCTAAAATAACCCAAAATTAAAATGAAAAATAATCCAAGGATAACACACCTAAAAATACTTTCAGAAGGCAAAAAAAAAAAAAAAAAGGTGGACTCAGAATAAATCTTCAGATATCAGACTCTCTTAAAATAAGAAGTGACCTGTTTTCTCATTTATTTTAATAGGTGGTTTATTTGTTTTAAGTTTTAGCAGTTATTTCCATGCCCATGCTTTGCAAAACTGAAGAAACTGAAACTGTTTCCACAAACTATTTCTGAAAAAAACAATTTACAGATAAAATTAGAGGCATACAACTAAGTGCCAAGTGTTTGACTGAATTCCAGTTCTTGGTGAATGGAAAACCAGCAGCTTCCTGTTACAAAATGTACCAACAGTTCATGTCTAATAATACACATAATATCTAACCATTTACATACTTCAAATATAGATGTTTCTAAAATTAATATTAAAGCGGGGTATTTTTAGCCAGGTGAATTTCTCAGGAAAATGAGATTCTACAGTTTGCTGCAAGGAAAAAATAGATTAATGGGTTAACATTTTAAGAGCATCTCTTGATTTATACCAAAATAAAAAGTAGAATATTTAGCTCCAAATCTTCCAGAAGCAAAAAAAACCAAATGGGAAAAAAGGTCAACAGCAGAACACACACCTTTTCATTAAAGGTCCAGCTACTGCTTAATTCACAAATGTATCTTCTTAAACAGCACTTAGAATATTCAATCTGTTGCAAACTTCAAGCAAAGTTCAAGCAAAATAATTATTGGTATAAGTACCTCCTTAATTTCTTCCACATTGGTGATTGATTTAAATCTAGTGATGAGACAATCTGGAAAATGAAATTACAGAGCAGACAATGTTTCTCAAAGGATTCTTAAAAGCAAATTAAAAACAGCCAATAGCAACCCTTAATTTCTAAAATCCAGAACTTAATCCACACTTAATTAATTAATTAATAAAAGTTTAATTAATTAATTTTAATTAATTTAATTTAATTTAATTAATAAATAAAGGTTTTCTTTTTTAATACCCCCTGGATAGGCAAAAAGAGCACAAGTGGTGTTGGTCTCACAATTTATATATAAATACACACACACACACATATATATACGTGGGGGGGGGGGGGGGGGGGGGGGAGGGGGGGGGGGGGGGGGGGGGGGGGGGGGGGGAGGGGTGGGGGGGTGGGGGGGGGGAGGGGGGGGGGGGGTATATATATATAAATTTTTGGGGGGCTAATTCTTAGATACTTGAGACTTGGGAAAGGTTCATGATATGTTTATAACCTCTTTATAATTAGGTTTTGCCAGCAGATATCAAAAGCAGTATCTTTGTTCTCCTCACTAATATCCTTGTACCTCTTTCTGATTGGGTGTCTATGTGCATCCAGTGTGAGAGCAGGTGATAAAAAAAGTGAGCGTTCACTTAAGAAATTCAACTTCATGGAGTAAACTAACAGTTTCAAGGACAGAAGGAAAACACATGGACACCATCTGCATGAGCATTTTGAGCTGTTAACAAGTCGCACCGAAGGAGAAAGATAATCTAGTATCAGGGGACTAGCTAGTAATTTTCTATAGCGTTGCAGACTTTCTGACCTTGGCTAAATTTCTTTGTGCCTCAGCCATCCACTTAACAAATGTTCACCAAAAAATAAGAACAATATCCCTACCTCTAAGGGGTGCTCTTAGGTTAATCATATTCAAATTTTCTAAAGAGATAGAATGTTACAAGTAAGCAGGGGAAAAAAAAACATTTTCCAATACGATAAAAAACCAAGTAGAAATTTGAACAAAATTACTTTATGCAAAGTAATCATTTGCATATTCTAAATGAAAATCCAGTTATTAAAGAACTTCCTTAATTTATAGTGCAATGTTACACCTGTTGTTCAAATGCAGGGCTTTAGAAAAGGCAGCTCTTTATATGAAAATCATTGAAAAATCCATGTTAATAATCACAATAAAACAACTTCGGAATTGTTTTCTATCTGGGAACATTTCACCTGGAGCAACCACCCCAGCAATTAAATATTTTTCAGTATATATCTATCAACATATCAATTGTAATCATAACCCCACTGTAATCATAAATACAAGAATTTGGCTATTTAGAAGCCTCAAATTGCTTACAGTGTGTAACAAAAAAAATCCATCATAAAGATACAGCACAGGCCTTTTTGTAAGAACTCAGATATATAACCATAATCATATGAACAAGCTCATTAACAGCAACAGAATTCAACAGAATGATTAGGTGGGAAGAGACCTTCAAGATCATCAAGTCCAACCCATGCCCTAACAACCACAACTAAACCATGGCAGCAAGTGCCACATCCAGTCTTTTTTTAAACATATCCAGCAATGGTGACTCCACCACCTCTCCGAGCACACCATTCCAGTACTTTATTACTCTTTCTGTGAAAAAACTTTTTCCTAATAGCCAACCTATATATCCCTTGGCACAGCTTAAGACTGTGTCCTCTCCTTCTGTCAGCTGCTGCCTGGAGAAAGAGACCAACCCCCACCTGACTACAACCTCCTTTCAGGAAGTTGTAGAAAGTGATAAAGTCACCTCTGAGTCTCCTTTTCTCCAGGCTAAACAACCCCAGCTCCCTCAGTTGTTCCTCACAGGGCTTGTGTTCCAAGCCCCTCACCAGCCTCGTTGCCTCCTCTGGATGCGCTCAAGCGTCTCAATGTCCTTCCTGAACTGAGGGGCCAGAACTGGACACAGCACTCATCCCCAGCCTGTAACGTTGCAGGGGGTTTTTGTGGTCAAAATATGGACTCAGCACTCGGACTTGGTAAACTTCATTCCATTGTACTCTGCCCATCCATCCAACTGTTCCAGGTCCCTCTGCAGAGCCCTCCTACCTTCCAGTAGATTGACACATGCTCCTAGCTTAGTGTCATCTGCAAATTTACTAGTGAAAGACTCAATACCCTCATCCACGTCATCAATAAAAATATTGGACAGATCTGGCGCCAGCACAGACCCCTGAGGGACACCACTGGTGACTGGCTGCCAGCTGGATGCAGCACTGCTCACCACCACTCTCTGGGCCTGGCCAGTTCTTAACCTAGCAGAGTGCTCCTGTCCAAGCCATGGGCTACCAGCTTTCCCAGGAGTATGCTGTGGAAGACAGTGTCAGAGGCCTTGCTGAAGTCCAAATAGACAACAACCACAGCCTTCCCTGCATCCACCAGGTGGGTCATCTGGTCATATATGGAGATCAGATTGGTCGAACATGACCTACCCCTCCTAAACCCACGCTGACTGGGTCTGATACCCTGGCCAACCTGTAAGTGGTACGTGATGGCACTCAGTATAAACTGCTCCATTACCTTACTGGGTACTGAGGTCAGGCTAACTGGCCTATAATTACCAGGATCCTCCTTCCCACCCTTTTTGTGAATGGGTGTCACATTGGCCAGCTTCCAGTCATCTGGAACCTCACCAGTGAGCCGGGACTCTTGGTAAAGGATGGAGAGCGGCTTCGTAAGCTTATCTGCCAGCTCCCTCATCACCCTGGGATGGATCCCATCTGAGCCCATAGATCTATAAACGTCCAAGCAGCTCAGTAGTTCTCTGACTGCCTCCTCCTGGACAACAGGGGGACCACTCTGCTCCCTGACACCATCTACCAACCCAGGACGACAGCTGTCCTGAAGACAAGCTGTCTTCCCACTAAAGACTGAGGCAAAGAAGGCATTAAGCACTTCTGCTTTCTCCTCATCTTCAGTTACTAAGTTCCCTCCCACATCCAATAAGGGACAAAGACTGGTCTTACCCTTCCTTTTATCATTAATATATTTGTAAAACATTTTTTATTATCCTTTACAAAAGTTGCCAATTTAAGTCCAACCTGAGCTTTGGCTTCCCTGATTATTTTCCTACATGCCCTAGCAGCTCCCTTAAATACTCCCAGAGAGACCTGACTCTCTTTCCAAAGATGACACATCCTGTTTTTATTTCTAAGTTCCTTCAAAACCTTGTTGCCCACCCAGGCTGGACGTTTGCCTCATCAACTCATCTTTTGGCACACAGGGACAGTCTGTTCCTGTGCCCTCAAGATCTCTGTTTTGAAGCACGCCCACCTTTCCTGAACTCCTTTGTTTTTAAGGGCTGCTTCCCAAAGACTTCTCTGAATAAGTTGCCTAAATAGGCCAATGCCTGCCCTCCTGAAGTCCAATGCAGAATTCTTATTTATGTTCTTCCTGATTTCACCAAATATCAAGAATTCTATAATTTCATGATCACTGTGCCCCAAGCAGCTTCCAACCACCACATTTCCCACCTGCCCATCTCTATTTGCAAACAGCAGGTCTGACATAGTCCCTCCCCTGGTGAGCTCACTCACCAGCTGCAACAAAAAGTTGTCCTCCACACACTCCAAAAACTTCCTGGACTGCCTTTTTTCTGCTGTATTAAGTTCTCAACAGATGTCTGGTAGGTTAAAACCACCTACAAGAACAAGGGCTGGTGATCCTGAAGCATTCTCCAGCTGCTTATAGAATAAGTTGTCTACTTCAACTTCCTGGTTGGGTGGACGATAACAGACCCACAGTAGGATGTCAGCCTTGCTGGCCTTCCCCTTAATTCTTATCTGTAGGCATTCAACTCCATCATCATTAGTCTCAATACCTATGGCGTCAAAAGCCTCCCTAACATAAAGGGCCCCTCCACCTCTTTTCCCTTTCCTATCTCTTCTGGAGAGCATGTAGCCATCCAGTGCAGTGCTCCAGCTGTGTGAGTCATTCCACCATGTTTGCATGATGGCAACTACATCACAGCTCTGCTGCTGCACCACGGCCTCCAGCTCCTCTTGTTCATTACCCATGCTGCGTTGGTATACATGTAGTTCAGCTGGGCTACTGACTTCACCCCTAACTCAGGCCTACCACCCTTGTGCCTGCTTCCAGACAGCCCAGCTGCATCCCCCTTCAAACCTAGTTTAAAGCCTTCTCAATGAGTTAATTAATACCAATTTCCAATTTACTTTGTGCTTCTGTATTTGGATAGCCCAAATCTATAGTTTATCTTAGCTCCTTCCAGCTCCAGTAAGAAGCTTTCTTACTTTGTTCACATCCTAAATGCAACCCCATTTGGTTTCTTCCAACTGCAAAAAGTGATCTTTTATGTTAAAGCTATTAGTATGACTGACCACATTTCTCATAATTTCATTTATAATTAGCTCAGCAGTCATAGCGAAACAAAATTTCACACCATTGAGGCATCTCATGCAAGGGAAGAATCACTAGGTGAAAAATATAGTGTATGACTAGAAAATAAGGACATCTAGAACATCCGAGAACTAGCCCACCCCAGATCCAGGCTGCCCAACGCAACAAGATCTTCACAAACTGGGAAAGCAATATGAAATAAAATCTAGCTGAGGTAGCTTGATTTCAGACAATGTTATCTAACCAGTTTTAAACTGAATTATTAAAGAAAAAAAAAAAAAGGTGGTCTAGGGAAATGGAAGAGTTCTGTAGACAGCACAGAGAGTTGCAAGAATTCTAGAAATCCTAGCCTTTGCCTAGTGTAGGGAAAAAGTCGGGGTGAACACACCGAGGGAGCACCTGCTTGCCATGTCCACCAGGAGAGGGCAACTGTCTGATTTTGCAAGTGAATATTGCAAAGGAAGTTTGCAAAGAAATACCAACTCCTACTCTCTTCCCTCCCAGCCAAACTAAGGACAATTACAGGTAATTGCTAAACACATATACTTTAAACCCAGGTTAAACAGATGTCTCTTAACTTGAAGTGTTTTAGTGGAAGGGTTGCTAAACCAACCATTTAGCAAGGTCCTGGTGCCTTTAGGGCTGCTTCAGTGACTGAAGGTACAAATAGTGACTATTTTTCAGATTCTCTGGAGAAAGAAAATCAAGAAGTTGGACAGTACAACACAGCAGCAATAAACACAGTAATTAAATTCACTATCTCCTTCAGTGACATTCACAATGACAAGGCAGCAGACTGTATGCCTGCAATGGCATCTTCCTTCTTCCATCTACACAAACAATTGCACCACAACCACAGACTCCTAATTGGCAATGACCTGTTTCTTAAATAACTAATGCAAATTTAATGGCCAAATGCATCTGACTTTTTCAGAATCACTGAGAAATACCATTTTGTAGATGAGAGATCAAAATCATGCTATCTACTCAACAGAAGTTTCTCTGGTAACAAAGTTAAATATTTCCAAAACAATTCTCTCTAAATATGTGTAGTACAATTTCTTGGCGGTGTTTTCAAATTAGACAAAATAAGTACCAGTGCTACAGTTGGATACTGTTGTGCACAACACAGGGGATATAATATGGAAAAATAGAGTGTGTATATCAGTAACAGTAAAATAGGAATGATACTGCTGTGATTCATCAACCTAAGATTTCTGACTAGCATTTACAATGGGCTTGATGCTAAAACCCTCAGACCTTTCTTTGGAAAGTGTGTCTGAAATACTCTGAAGGATGCTTTTTATAAATTGCACAACATTTTAAAAAACACACTGCCGTTATAAGACCTTAAGGCAGAAAACTTCCAGTTACTGTAAAATCCAGCTAAAACACGTAAAACCATATCAAGAAGAACAAAATTAGCAAAACATTTAGAAGTTTTCACTGATACCACATTTGTGAGTGGGAAAAAAATCTTGATTTTTTTCCAAAAAATAGTTTTTTTTTAAAAAAAATTGGTACATAAATGAGTATCACCTGCAGCGCTCCTGTTCTCTGAAGAATCAGGTTCTAGGAAGGTACCACCTGGCACCAAAAAAGCTCATGAAGCTTTGCACTGGTGTGTAAATGGCTTGAAACATGGTAACCCAGCATGAGAACACGGCAGCTTCTGGACTATGCTCTAGCCCAGAACACAACCTCTTGTCCAGAATAATTCAGTCAATAATTCAGTCAAATAAGTCACTAAATTTTGTATTATGTATTGCGAAAATGACCCACTTCAATGAGATTAAGAACAACTCCCTGAAATACTCCCAGAACCAAGAGAATTGGTCCAAGTGACACAATCACTCTCCCATTCTCCCTCCACCCACACAGAAGGATGTCCTTCCTTGTGGGCTAAAAATCCTGCATAGGGACCATGATCTACAGAAGATAGGAGCCAAAACACTAGGCATTGATCCAGCTTGTGGATCTAAACTAAATTCTATTGTAAGAATATAACTTCCCTCCCTAACAGGTGATGCCAGGTACCTGTCCAGTAAAACAGTGATGGTCATATTAATCCTTCAGATAAACCACCCAGAGAAGCAAAGTGATCACTCTCAGATTCTCGAGACATTCAGATGGGTGAAATGTCCAAAACTAAATCTTTCCAGGCTTATTATCAGAAAGCACTTCTAGACCTGAATGCAGCTGAAGGTCTTCCAAGATAAAAGTGCTTCAGCTGCTGACATATCACCTGGCAGCTGTCCATCCATCCTGTTCCTCCTCCCTTGGCAGGGAGGAACAATAGGAAAAGGAAACAACAATGCCTTTGATATAACACATCTGGAAAAATCTCCCTCTAGATACAGACTGGCAAATGACCACCCTGAATGGCAAAACCTTGCATGCTTCTGTGGGCAGAAGGATCAAAGCTGGATAAATAAGAACAACAAAAAATGACTATGTTTATTCAAGATAATAGATAGTGAAAAAAGCTTCACTGGTTCACACCTTAAAAGGTGCTGGTCATCTGCTCAGACTGCCAGCCAGAGGAGGTTACTGAGAATACAAAAGCTTAAGATTTCTCTTGCTGCTGAAGTAACTAAAAATGCAAAATTATCTGACATTTTTTTAGCCAAAATCACTCCCCATTCAGGTATAACAAGTTAGCATCAAGATCCTTTCATCATCAGGCTACAAAAACTGGGGTTTGTTCCATATCCTTGTAAGGGTTAAAACCACCATAGTGTTGCCCTTACTGCTGCGAACGGCTCCCACTGGCAGATCGCAGTGAGCAAAATCTGTTACAAGATAAGAAACTATTTCTGAATAACCACTTTTCAGCAATGTAGATTTCCATGCAGAAAAAACATGGCATGTGTGAGAGAAAGGGCAGCAGATAATGAGATTTTGCTGATGTTTCATGATCAGAAGGACAGTCAGGCACAAGTGAGAGAGAGCACTTGATTCTCTTGTAAGGGAAAGATGTGATGCACAGGTTGGTCTGTCTGCTACCACTACCCCGCATCAATGCTTGTCTGTGTCCTTTTCCTGCTCTCAGTCCCTCAGGAGCTGCTCCAGTCCTATCTGTCTGGCCTGAGCAGCCCAATACGTCACCCTGTCTACCAGCAACAAAAGTGCAGCATATCCTGAAATCAGGGCACGCGGTCAAACATGCCCAGTCAGGAAGCACACTTGTCTGAAGGGAATAGGGTTACCAGGCCACAGATTTCAGAATCTAGGTGGTAGGGATGATCCATTATTCCTCAAAGAAAGAAAAAAACAGGTGAGTGTCTCTCATCACTTCCCTCTCAGCATAATGGTATCACCTTCCACCAGGCTCAGACACTGGCAGAAGCAGCGTGTAATGTATATGGCTGTTGCCAGAATACATCACAGGGCTGTACAGCAATTGTGCTTGCTGCAGCAGCCCATCTGCTCTGTTCCCTCTGTAGCACGGTAACACACATGCTATGCCCATGCTGCTGCAGAGCTTACCGGGGCATGGCAGCCTCAGCCATGCTGACAACCTCACCCTGCCCACAGAATTAAACCAGCTGAGGAATGGGCATTTCTCCTCCCTATACAGCAAGCGGCATACATAAAAATACATTAGAAGACTGACACAGATGAAAGGAAAACCTAAAATGTGTGTATTGATGATGTGCGGCATCTATGATGTCATGCACATATAGCATTATACAGGCAATTCTGCTTAAGTGTTCATTTCCTACATAATCTGTTTAATTTAGCTGCACTGAATGACATGAATATTGTAATCTAGCATCAAGCACTGCCTCCCATTCACTCCCCACACAGCTACAAACACAGAACATTCACACAACTAGTGCTCTGGTATTGTACATGACTGAACACAAAACACATTTACGACAACCAGCAATCCTCCCCCAGCCCAGGCACACAAGCCAGCCCTTAGACTTAGCACCTACAGAAAGCACACAAAGAACATACCCCACAAACAACATCTCTACCATCTCCCTCCAGTAAATCCCCTCAAGTTCAAGCAGAGGTGATGGAGAAGGCAGCACAGGCAAGCAGCACACACAGCCCCATCCCTCAGCACCCCACCATCAGCTCCATCATGCTGACAGAATTATACATGCTACTGTGTGGAATATAAAACATCCCACCACTGCAGACAGATGTTGGCACATACACACACATGTACATTCCTTCCTGCACTGCTATTTACCCCAGAAAACCTGCTGCACACTATCAACACAGAAATAAATTCTTACATACACCTCCCCAGAATTTGGTGCCTGCTAACCTGTGTGTCAAATCCATTTTCTACCGAGCTACTCTTCCTTGCTGGGATGCCATCTCCTGCGTTTTCTTGTCCATTGGAAGATTTGAGAGGAATCTGGCTGGAATACAATGGCTTCGTTACCTCCACCTTGCTCCCAAACTTCAGGTAACAGGGCTGTGGGATGGTCCTGGCCGTTGGGACATGCAGGATTGGAGCAGCGCTGTGTACGGGTTTAGGTAGTCCCGATTTCATTTTGGAGGCCACCAGGATGGCTGGCATTTTCTCTTTCTGCTTTCCTAACACGTTTCTGTCAGCAGCAGCAACAGCAGAGACAGCAGGCAGGGAGAGAGAAAATGACACGTTGGGGAAGCTGTTCTACTCTAAAGCAGCCTGGTTACTGCAGAGATCTCCAAAATCAGCTTAGATTTTAAAATCAACAATAAAACCAATTTTTAAAAAAACTTTAAAAAAAAGGGAAAGGAAAAGAGAAAAAAAGAAAGAGAGAAAACCACACCAGTTTCAGTCTAAAATATCTCACAGCCTTATGCCAGCCTTCCACCTGTTTCCTCTGATTTTATTTTCAGTTCTTTACTACTGTCCTCTTTCGTATTTCTGCTATGTAACTTGCTCCTTCCTTTCTCTGACTCCTGCAATTTTCTTGCCTGGAAATGAGAGACTGTCACTCCATTATCTTGTCACTGCATCTCCAAAATGAGGCAGCCTTTGGGAAAGAAAAAAAAAAATAAAAAGAACCTGCTGCATATGCTTCCCCTTCCGTACACACTAGAGTGAGTGAGCAGGATTTCCAGTTTAAGATGTCTTTCTTCAGTCTTAGCCAAGAAGCAGATGTAGCTCAGTGTGTTAATGACTGATGCCCTTGGATACAAGCCTTAGAGACTCAAGCTTCTTAAGCCTAAATAGCTGTGAACAGGACAACGATGCCGGAGCAGAAGGAGAAATGTCCACTGACAGCGATTTTTAAATCAAAATATGCCAGTGGCCACAAAATTTCCCGGCTCCCCCAGTGCTAAGCATAAAAACCTGGAGGGGGGTGAGGAAAAAGAAAAATTAAAAAGAAAAGCGATTCAGCTGCGAGAGGGAAGAGAAAACAGCCGGCAGCTCACGTTCCCTCCCGCAGTGGAGCGGGCTCCCGCCCGGCGCTGCTCGGCGCATCCCGGGGGGGCCGGGACCAGCCGGGCGGGAGGCGGCGGCTGCCCAGCTCCGAGTGGGCAGGGCGGGCCCTGGATTGGTCCTACCCGCTCCGAGCAGGAACAAAAAAAATAAAAAAATAACCAAGAAATCTCTCCCTCTCTCCGCAGGGGGAGGAGCGGCCTCGGCTCCCGCGGCGGGTACAGGGGCCTGGAGGGATGCTCCGGGGGCGCGGCACGGAGGGAGCTGTGAACCGGTTTTTTTTTGAAATTTGAAAAAAAAAATAAATAAATAAAAATTTTCAAATCAAAACACCTGGAGGTGACTCATTGTTCGTAGCTCTTCGGGAAAAACTCCCGCTGCCAGCAAAAACAGGAAT
>NW_026709088.1:0-41085 GCF_030490865.1 Poecile atricapillus | reverse complement strand
TCAGTGGTCACTCAGTGGTCACTCAGTGGTCACTCAGTGGTCACTCAGCACTGACCAGTGGTCACTCAGCTGTCACTCAGCACTGACCAGTGGTCACTCAGTGGTCACTCAGTGGTCACTCAGCACTGACCAGTGGTCACTCAGTGGTCACTCAGCGGTCACTCAGTGGTCACTCAGCACTGACCAGTGGTCACTCAGTGGTCACTCAGCACTGACCAGTGGTCACTCAGCGGTCACTCAGCACTGACCAGTGGTCACTCAGCGGTCACTCAGTGGTCACTCAGCACTGACCAGTGGTCACTCAGTGGTCACTCAGCACTGACCAGTGGTCACTCAGTGGTCACTCAGCACTGACCAGTGGTCACTCAGTGGTCACTCAGTGGTCACTCAGCGGTCACTCAGCACTGACCAGTGGTCACTCAGTGGTCACTCAGTGGTCACTCAGCACTGACCAGTGGTCACTCAGTGGTCACTCAGCACTGACCAGTGGTCACTCAGTGGTCACTCAGCACTGACCAGTGGTCACTCAGCGGTCACTCAGCACTGACCAGTGGTCACTCAGTGGTCACTCAGTGGTCACTCAGTGGTCACTCAGTGGTCACTCAGCGGTCACTCAGCACTGACCAGTGGTACAGGGGGCAGCGCGGGCTCCAGCCGGGCGTGGGCAGCAGCCCCTGCAGGGCGCAGGCGAGGTTCAGCCCCAGGTACGAGGTCAGGCACAACCTGCGGGGGCACTGACGTCACGGGGCGGGCTGTGACGTCACGGGGGGCGGGCGGTGACGTCACGGGGCGGGGACACGCACACGGACAGCACCGGCGCCAGCAGGTCCAGCGAGCCCAGCAGCACCCCCAGTGTCGCTGTCACCAACGTCGCCAACAGCGGCCACAGCCGGCCCCGGGCCAGCGCCTGCGGGGACACCGAGGGGACGTGAGGGGACACGGGGACAGCCTGGGGACAGCCTGGGGACACGGGGACAGCCTGGGGACAGCCTGGGGACATGGGGACAGCCTGGGGACAGCCTGGGGACATGGGGACAGCCCCAGGGGACACGGGGACAGCCTGGGGACATGGGGACAGCCCCTGGGGACACGGGGACAGCCTGGGGACAGCCTGGGGGACAGCCTGGGGACATGGGGACAGCTCCTGGGGACAGCCTGGGGACATGGGGACAGCCCCAGGGGACACGGGGACAGCCTGGGGACATGGGGACAGCCCCAGGGGACACGGGGACAGCCTGGGGACAGCCTGGGGACAGCCTGGGGACAGCCCGGGGACAGCCCCTGGGGACACGGGGACAGCCCCAGGGGACACGGGGACAGCCTGGGGACAGCCCCCAGGGACATGGGGACAGCCCCTGGGGACACGGGGACAGCCCTGGGACAGCCCCTGGGGACATGGGGGACATGGAGAGGACATGGGGACAGCCCCAGGGGACACGGGGACAGCCTGGGGACAGCCCCTGGGGACATGGGGACAGCCTGGGGACAGCCTAGGGACATGGGGACAGCCTGGGGACAGCCTGGGGACACGGGGACAGCTCCTGGGGACAGCCTGGGGACATGGGGGACATGGAGAGGACATGGGGACAGCCCCAGGAGACACGGGGACAGCCTGGGGACAGCCCCCAGGGACATGGGGGACATGGAGAGGACATGGGGACAGCCCCAGGGGACACGGGGACAGCCTGGGGACAGCCTGGGGACATGGGGACAGCCCCAGGGGACACGGGGACAGCCTGGGGACAGCCCCTGGGGACATGGGGACATGGAGAGGACATGGGAACAGTCCCTGGGGACACGGGGACAGCCCAGGGACACCCCTGGGGACAGCCTGGGGACAGCCTGGGGACAGCCCAGGGACACCCCTGGGGACACGGGGACAGCCCAAGGACAGCCCAGGGGACACGGGGACAGCCCAAGGACAGCCCAGAGACACCCCTGGGGACACGGGGCCCCCTTGGGGACACTCACGTGTGGCAGTGGCAGTGCCCGTGTCCGCGCCAGCCCCCGCAGCAGGCGGGACCCCCCGAGCAGCGCCTGCAGCCCCGCCCCCACCGCCGACAGCAGCGCCCCCAGCACCGGAACCCAGGGCCAGGGCCAGGACACCGCGGCCAGCACGGGGACACCGCCCAGGGTGACACCGAACCTGCGGGGACACGGGGACAGCGTGGGGACAGTGCCCAGGGTGACACTGAACCTGCGGGGACACGGGGACAGCGTGGGGACAGTGCCCGGGGACACGGGGACAGCGTGGGGACACAGTGGGGACACGGGGACAGCGTGGGGACACCGCCCAGGGTGACACCGAACCTGCGGGGACACAGGGACAGCGTGGGGACAGTGCCCGGGGACACAGGGACAGCGTGGGGACAGTGCCAGGGGACACAGGGACAGAGTGGGGACATGGGGACAGCATGGGGACACCGCCCAGGGACACGGGGACAGCGTGGGGACAGTGCCCGGGGACACGGGGACAGCGTGGGGACAGTGCCCGGGGACACGGGGACAGCGTGGGGACAGTGCCCGGGGTGACACCGAACCTGCGGGGACACGGGGACAGCGTGGGGACAGTGCCCGGGGACACAGGGACAGCGTGGGGACATGGGACAGCATGGGGACACCGCCCAGGGTGACACCGAACCTGCGGGGACACGGGGACAGCGTGGGGACACTGCCCGGGGACACAGGGACAGCGTGGGGACACTGCCCGGGGACACAGGGACAGCGTGGGGACAGTGCCCGGGGTGACACCGAACCTGCGGGGACACGGGGACAGCATGGGGACACTGCCCAGGGTGACACTGAACCTGCGGGGACAGGGGGACAGCGTGGGGACAGTGCCTGGGAACATGGGGACAGCGTGGGGACACCGCCCAGGGTGACACCGAACCTGCGGGGACACGGGGACAGCGTGGGGACACAGTGGGGACATGGGGACAGCGTGGGGACAGCGTGGGGACACGGGGACAGCGTGGGGACAGTGCCTGTGAACATGGGGACAGCGTGGGGACATGGGGACAGTGTGGGGACAGTGGCCAGGGACACAGGGACACTTTGGGGACACCACCCGTGGACACGGGGACACTGAGGACAGCGCCTGGGGACACTGCCCAGGGTGACACTGCCCAGGGTGACACTGCCCAGGGTGACACTGCACGAGGGAACAATGCACGGGGACAGCGGGGACCCAGTCCGGCCACCAGGACCCACCGTGGGACACTGCAAACCCCACAGGGACCCCCTTGGGGACGCCAGGACCCCCTTGGGGACACCAGGACCCCCCTGGGGACATCGGGGACATCGGGGACATCGGGGACCCCGGACTCACTTGTCCCTCAGCAGCTGCCCCTCCACGCCGGCCCCCAGCAGCAGCGCCGCGCTCAGGTCTGGCCGTCAAGGAAAACCCAAAACCCCCCCAAAACCCCCCCAGCACCCCCCAAAATCTGCTGCCCCCCCCCCCCCCAATTCCTCCCGGGGTCCCCCAGAGCCCCCCCCCCCATTTTGGGGTCCCCCAGAGCCCCCCCCCCCATTTTGGGGTCCCCTCTGGGCTCGGATACAGCCCAGGGCCGTGGCCGTGGCGGCCCCGAGGCTCCCGGCCGGCACCGAGCGAGCGACGTCCCCGAGCTCGGAGCAGCGGCTGCACCCCCAGAGCACCCCTGGGACAGACCCCAGAGCCCAAATCCCCTTCTGGGATCCCCAAAATCCCCCTTCGGGAACCCCCAAATCCCCCTCAGCCCTCAAATCCCCACACCAGTTTGGGTCCCTCCATTTATGGGGTGTCCCCACACCCACAACTCCTCCCCAGCTCAGGTTCCTCCCCAGCCTCGGGGTCCCCCCACACTTTGGGGTCCCTCCCACACTTTGGGGTCCCTCCCCACACTTTGGGGTCCCTCTCCACACTTTGGGGTCCCTCCCCACACTTTGGGGTCCCCCCACCCCCCGTTTGTGCCCCCTGTTCTCACCGGAGGCCGAAGGGAGGCTCAGCCCCAGCAGGGCCCCGAAGGAGGCGTCGGCCCCGCCCTCCTCCTGCTCTGGCCCCGCCCCCTGCCCCACCTCAGGGGGGCGGGGCCAAAGGTTCCCTGGGGGGACAGCAGGTGAGGCCACGCCCCCGGCCCCTCCCCCTCCCTGTGACCTCAGGGTGACCCCACCCTGTCCCCTCCCCATGACCTCCTGTGACCCCCCTGTGACCCGCCCATGACCTTTGGGTGACCCCACCCCTATCCCCCACCCTATGACCTGGGGATGACCCCACGCCCTGTGACCCCTCTGTGACCCCTCTGTGACCCTCCCGTGACCCCTCTGTGACCCTCCTGTGACCCCGTGACCCGCCCATGACCTTTGGGTGACCCCACCCTATCCCCCACTCTATGACCCGGGGATGACCCCACGCCCTGTGACCCCTCTGTGACCCCTCTGTGACCCTCCCGTGACCCCTCTGTGACCCTCCTGTGACCCCCTGTGACCTGCCCATGACCTTTGGGTGACCCCACCCCCATCGCCCACCCTATGACCCGGGGATGACCCCATGCCCTCTGACCCCTCTGTGACCCCTCTGTGACCCTCTGTGACCCTCCCGTGACCCCTCTGTGACCCCTCCCGTGACCCTCCCATGACCCCTCTGTGACCCCTCTGTGGCCCCTCTGTGACCCCTCTGTGACCCTCCCATGACCCCTCTGTGGCCCCTCTGTGACCCCTCTGTGACCCTCCCGTGACCCCTCTGTGACCCCTCTGTGACCCTCCCGTGACCCCTCTGTGACCCTCCCGTGACCCCTCTGTGACCCCTCCCGTGACCCCTCTGTGACCCTTCCATGACCCCTCTGTGACCCCTCCCGTGACCCCTCTGTGACCCTCCCGTGACCCTCCCGTGACCCTTCTGTGACCCCTCTGTGGCCCCTCTGTGACCCCTCTGTGACCCCTCCCGTGACCCCTCTGTGACCCTCCCGTGACTCTCCCGTGACCCCTCTGTGACCCCTCTGTGACCCTCCCGTGACCCTCTCGTGACCCTCCCGTGACCCCTCTGTGACCCCTCTGTGACCCCTCCCATGACCCCTCTGTGACTCTCCCGTGACCCCTCTGTGACCCTCCTGTGACCCTCCTGTGACCCCCTCCCATGACCCCTCTGTGACCCTCCCGTGACCCCTCTGTGACCCCTCTGTGACCCTCCCGTGACCCCTCTGTGACCCTCCCGTGACCCTCCCGTGACCCCTCTGTGACCCTCCCATGACCCCTCTGTGACCCTCCCATGACCCTCCCGTGACCCCTCCCATGACCCCTCTGTGACCCTCCCGTGACCCCTCTGTGACCCTCCCGTGACCCCTCTGTGACCCCTCTGTGACCCCTCCCGTGACCCCTCTGTGACCCTCCCGTGACCCCTCTGTGACCCCTCTGTGACCCTCCCGTGACCCCTCTGTGACCCCTCTGTGACCCTCCCGTGACCCCTCCCGTGACCCTCTGTGACCCTCCCGTGACCCCTCTGTGACCCCTCTGTGACCCTCCCGTGACCCCTCTGTGACCCTCTGTGACCCTCCCGTGACCCCTCTGTGACCCCTCTGTGACCCCTCTGTGACCCTCCCGTGACCCCTCTGTGACCCCTCCTGTGACCCTCCCGTGACCCCTCTGTGACCCTCCCGTGACCCCTCTGTGACCCTCCCGTGACTCCTCTGTGACCCCTCACGTGACCCTCCCGTGACCCCTCCCGTGACCCTCCCGTGACCCCTCTGTGACCCCTCCCGTGACCCCTCCCGTGACCCCTCTGTGACCCCTCTGTGACCCCTCCCGTGACCCCTCCTGTGACCCTCCCGTGACCCCTCTGTGACCCTCCCGTGACCCCTCTGTGACCCTCCCGTGACCCTCCCGTGACCCCTCTGTGACCCCTCTGTGACTCCTCTGTGACCCCTCTGTGACCCCTCTGTGACCCTCCCGTGACCCCTCTCTGACCCCTCTGTGACCCCTCTGTGACCCCTCTCGTGACCCTCCCGTGACCCCTCTGTGACCCTCCCGTGACCCCTCTGTGACCCCTCTGTGACCCCTCTGTGACCCTCCCGTGACCCCGCTGTGACCCCTCTGTGACCCCTCTGTGACCCCTCTGTGACCCCTCTGTGACCCTCCCGTGACCCCTCCCGTGACCCCTCTGTGACCCTCCCGTGACCCCTCTGTGACCCCTCTGTGACCCCTCTGTGACCCCTCCCGTGACCCCCCGTGGCCCCGCCCCCTCGGTGGCCCCGCCCCCTGCAGGACTCACGTGCCAGGAGCCGGGCGCTGGGCCCGGCAGGGCGGGCAGCGCCCCCTGGTGGGCGGGAGGACCGCGGGAGGCGTTGGGGGGCGCGGGGGGGGCGCAGGGTCTCAGGGGGTCCCCGGGGTGGGGGGGGAGGCACAGCCTGGGGGGGGAGGGGAGGGACAGCAGGGCTCAGCCGAGGCGCTCATTAGCATCTCATTTGCATGGGGGGGCGGGGCGCGTGACTCACGCGCGGGCGGGGTCGCCGGGCAGGGCGCGGCGCAGGACCCCGGCCTGCAGCGCCAGCAGCGCCAGCAGCAGCCCCGCGGGGCCCAGGGGGGCGGCGGCCGCGCGCACGCGGGGAGGGGCCAGAGACCCCGCCCCCAGCAGCGCCAGCAGCCCCGCCCCGTAGCCACGCCCGTTGTTCAGCCGGCCCCAGCGGCCACGCCCCGGCAGCACCGCCAGCCTGGGGCTCAGGTACACCTGGAGGGGGAAGGGAGGGAGGGAGGGAGGGGCCAGAGCGGTGACAGCCTCAGCCCATCCCCCACCACCCCAGCAGACCCCGCCCCTTTCAGCATTCCCCGCCCAGCCCAGGTGGGCTCCACCCCCTCCCCCAGCTCATGTCCCACCCCTCTGATCAGACCACGCCCACTCCCAGACTGGGCCACACCCCCTCCCCTAAGCCCCGCCCTCTGATGGGGCCACGCCCCCACAGCCTCCCCAGGAATCCCCAGCCACAGCCCCACCCCAGGCCCCGCCCCTTCTGAGCCCCCCCATGTCCCTCCCCAGGCCCCGCCCCCTCTGAGCCCCACCCCATGTCCCTCCCCAGGCCCCGCCCCTCCTGAGCCCCCCCCATGTCCCTCCCCAGGCCCCGCCCCTTCTGAGCCCCCACCCCATGTCCCTCCCCAGGTCTTGCTCGCCCGGGCCCCACCCAACCCCGCCCTGACCCCACCCTGGCCCCGCCCCACTCACCAGCAGCACCTCGGCCCCACCCAGCCCCACCCTGACCCCACCCTGACCCCGCCCCACTCACCAGCAGCACCTCGGCTCCGCCCTGACCCCACCCAGCCCTGCCCTGACCCCGCCCCACTCACCAGCAGCACCTCGGCCCCGCCCAGCCCCACCCTGACCCCACCCTGGCCCCGCCCCACTCACCAGCAGCACCTCGGCCCCGCCCAGCCCCGCCCTGACCCCGCCCCACTCACCAGCAGCACCTCGGCCCCGCCCAGCCCCACCCTGACCCCGCCCCACTCACCAGCAGCACCTCGGCCCCGCCCAGCCCCACCCTGACCCCACCCTGACCCCACCCTGGCCCCGCCCCACTCACCAGCAGCACCTCGGCCCCGCCCTGACCCCGCCCCACTCACCAGCAGCACCTCGGCCCCGCCCTGGCCCCACCCTGACCCCACCCAGCCCCACCCTGACCCCGCCCCACTCACCAGCAGCACCTCGGCCCCGCCCAGCCCCACCCTGACCCCACCCTGGCCCCGCCCCACTCACCAGCAGCACCTCGGCCCCGCCCAGCGCGGCGGCGGCGGCGGCGAAGGCGGAGCTCAGGAAGCCGCAGACCCCCACGGCCCCCCCGGCCTCGGGGCCCAGCGCCCCCGACAGCAGCGCCAGGGCCCCGCCCCCTGCCCCGTGACGTCAGAGGGCGGGGTCAGGGCTGGCCACACCCACGGATTGGGGTGAGGGTGGGGTCCCCCCCTCCCATCCCATCCCATCCCCCCCAGCTCACCGGGGTCCAGCCCGTTGGTGGCGACGGCGCTCAGGGACACCGCGGTCAGCAGCATCTGCGGGGACCCCTGACCTCTGACCCTTGACCTCTGACCCCTGATCCCTGACCTCTGACCTGACCCTTGACCTCTGACCCTTGACCCCTGACCTGACCCCTGACCTGACCCTTGACCTCTGACCCCTGATCCCTGACCCCTGACCTGACCCTTGACCTCTGACCCTTGACCTCTGATCCCTGACCTGACCCTTGACCTCTGACCCTTGACCTCTGACCTCTGACCTCCTCCCAACAGAGTACCCAGAACGTGACCCCTGACCCCAAAGTGTATCCCCAGGTGTGACCTGAGCGTGACCCCTGACCCCAGCTGTGTCCCCAGGTGTGACCCCAGGTGTGACCCCAGGTGTGTCCCCAGGTGTGTCCCCAGGTGTGACCCCAGGTGTGTCCCTGTGTCCCCAGGTGTGTCCCCATGTCCCCAGGTGTGTCCCCAGGGTCACTCACGCAGGCTCCCAGCAGGACACCGATGGCTGCTGTCCCCAGGTGTGACCCCAGGTGTGTCCCCAGGTGTGTCCCCATGTCCCCAGCCGTGTCCCAGGGTCACTCACACAGGCCCCCAGCAGGACGCCGATGGCCGCTGTCCCCAGGTGTGTCCCCAGGTGTGTCCCCGTGTCCCCAGGTGTGTCCCCAGGTGTGTCCCCATGTCCCCAGGTGTGTCCCCAGGTGTGTCCCCATGTCCCAGGTGTGTCCCCAGCCGTGTCCCCAGGTGTGTCCCCATGTCCCCAGGTGTGTCCCCAGCCGTGTCCCCAGGGTCACTCACGCAGGCTCCCAGCAGGACACCGATGGCCGCTGTCCCCAGGTGTGTCCCCAGCTGTGTCCCCATGTCCCCAGGTGTGTCCCCAGGTGTGTCCCCAGGTGTGTCCCCATGTCCCCAGGTGTGTCCCCAGGTGTGTCCCTGTGTCCCCAGGTGTGTCCCCAGGTGTGTCCCCATGTCCCCAGGTGTGTCCCCAGCCGTGTCCCCAGGGTCACTGACGCAGGCTCCCAGCAGGACACCGATGGCCGCTGTCCCCAGGTGTGACCCCAGCCATGTCCCCATGTCCCCAGCCATGTCCCCAGGTGTGTCCCCATGTCCCCAGGTGTGTCCCCAGGGTCACTCACGCAGGCTCCCAGCAGGACACCGATGGCCGCTGTCCCCAGGTGTGTCCCCAGGTGTGACCCCAGCCATGTCCCCATTTCCCAGGTGTGTCCCCATGTCCCCAGGTGTGACCCCAGCCGTGTCCCCATGTCCCCAGCCATGTCCCCAGGTGTGTCCCCATGTCCCCAGTCGTGTCCCCAGGGTCACTGACGCAGGCCCCCAGCAGGACACCGATGGCCGCTGTCCCCAGGTGTGACCCCAGGTGTGTCCCCAGCCATGTCCCCATTTCCCAGGTGTGTCCCCAGGTGTGTCCCCAGGTGTGTCCCCATGTCCCCAGCCGTGTCCCCAGGGTCACTCACGCAGGCTCCCAGCAGGACACCGATGGCCGCTGTCCCCAGGTGTGACCCCAGGTGTGTCCCCATGTCCCCAGGTGTGACCCCAGGTGTGTCCCCATGTCCCCAGGTGTGTCCCCGTGTCCCCAGGTGTGTCCCCAGGTGTGTCCCCATTCCCCAGCCGTGTCCCCAGGGTCACTCACGCAGGCTCCCAGCAGGACGCCGATGGCCGCTGTCCCCAGGACGCCGCCGTGTCCCACGACCCAGGGCAGGCGCAGCAGCAGCACCAACCCCAGCAGCGACTGCAGCGACGGCGCCGCCACCCCCAGCAGCGTCCCCAGGGCACGGCGCTGCGGGGACAGCGGGGACAGCGGGGTCACCCAGGGGTCACCAGGGGTCACCAGGGTCACCAGGGTCACCCAGGGGTCACCAGGGGTCACCCAGGGGTCACCCAGGGTCACCAGGGGTCACCAGGGTCACCAGGGTCACCAGGGGTCACACCCCCAGCAGCGTCCCCAGGGCACGGCGCTGCGGGGACAGCGGGGACAGCGGGGTCACCAGGGGTCACCAGGGTCACCAGGGGTCACCAGGGGTCACCCAGGGTCACACCCCCAGCAGCGTCCCCAGGGCACGGCGCTGCGGGGACAGCGGGGACAGCGGGGACAGCGGGGTCACCAGGGGTCACCAGGGTCACCCAGGGGTCACCAGGGTCACCAGGGGTCACCAGGGTCACCAGGGGTCACCAGGGGTCACCAGGGTCACCAGGGGTCACCAGGGGTCACCAGGGGTCACCCAGGGTCACACCCCCAGCAGCGTCCCCAGGGCACGGCGCTGCGGGGACAGCGGGGACAGCGGGGTCACCAGGGGTCACCAGGGGTCACCCAGGGGTCACCAGGGGTCACCCAGGGTCACACCCCCAGCAGCGTCCCCAGGGCACGGCGCTGCGGGGACAGCGGGGACAGCGGGGTCAGCGGGGTCACCAGGGGTCACCCAGGGGTCACCCAGGGGTCAGCAGGGTCACCAGGGTCACCAGGGGTCACCAGGGGTCACCAGGGGTCACCCAGGGGTCACCAGGGGTCACCAGGGGTCACCAGGGGTCACCCAGGGGTCACCAGGGGTCACCCAGGGTCACACCCCCAGCAGCATCCCCAGGGCACGGCGCTGCGGGGACAGCGGGGACAGCGGGGTCACCAGGGGTCACCAGGTGTGTCCCCAGGCGTGTCCCCAGTGTCCCCAGGTGTCCCCAGGTGTGTCCCCAGTTGTCCCCAGTGTCCCCAGTCTCCCCAGGTGTGCCCAGTGTCCCCAGGTGTGTCCCCAGTTGTCCCCAGGTGTCCCCAGTGTCCCCAGGTGTCCCCAGGTGTGTCCCCAGTGTCCCCAGGTGTGTCCCCAGCTGTCCCCTGGTGTCCCCAGGTGTGTCCCCAGCTGTCCCCAGTGTCCCCAGGTGTGCCCAGGTGTGTCCCCAGGTGTCCCCAGTGTCCCTAGGTGTGTCCCCAGCTGTCCCCAGTTGTCCCCAGGTGTCCCCAGGTGTGGCCAGGTGCGCTCACCGGGGCGGAGCCGCTGTCGCTGTCGGGGCTCAGGGCGCTGTACGGGGCGATTCTGCGCAGCAGCGCCGGCACCCGCGGCCGCGTGGCCAATTCCTCCTGCGGGACAGGGCGGGGCCGGGCGGGGTCAGGGGCGGGGCCGGGCGGGGTCAGGGGAGGGGCCGGGCGGGGTCAGGGGCGGGGCTGGGGAGGGTCAGGGGCGGGGCCGGGCGGGGTCAGGGGCGGGGCTGGGGAGGGTCAGGGGCGGGGCTGGGGAGGGTCAGGGGGCGGGGCTAAGGAGGGTGTGGCTCAGGGTGGGGCTCAGGGTGTGGCTCAGGGTGTGGCTCAGGGTGTGGTTCAGGGTGGGGCTCGGGGTGGGGCTCGGGGTGGGGCTCAGGCTGTGGCTAAGGAGGGTGTGGCTCAGGGTGTGGCTCAGGGTGTGGCTCAGGGTGTGGCTCGGGGTGGGGCTCAGGGTGGGGCTCAGGGTGGGGCTCAGGGTGGGGCTCAGGGGGCGTGGTCTTGCCATAAATGACAGCAGATGCTTGGGGAGAGGTGGGCGGGGCCAGGGAGGGGCGTGGCTTCAAGCAGAACAGCCCAGGGGCGTTAATGGGGTGGGGCTAATTGGGGTGGGGCTTTAGGGGGCGTGGCCTCACCACAGTGCAGGGGCACTAATGAGGTGCAGCTAATTAGGGGTGGGGTGGGCGTGGCCTCACCACAGTGCAGGGGCACTAATGAGGTGCAGCTAATTAGGGGTGGGGTGGGCGTGGCCTCACCACAGTGCAGGGGCACTAATGAGGTGCAGCTAATTAGGGGTGGAGCTTTAGGGGGCGTGGCCTCACAATGGAGAACTGGGCTAATGAAGGGGTGGGATTAATTAGGGGTGGGGGCTGTGGGGGGCGTGGCCTCACGATGGAGAACTGGGCTAATGAAGGGGTGGGGCTAATTAAGGGCGGGGCTGTGGGGGGCGTGGCCTCACGATGGAGAACTGGGCTAATGAAGGGGTGGGACTAATTAGGGGTGGGGGCTGTGGGGGGCGTGGCCTCACGATGGAGAACTGGGCTAATGAAGGGGTGGGACTAATTAGGGGCGGGGGCTGTGGGGGGCGTGGCCTCACAATGGAGAACTGGGCTAATGAAGGGGTGGGGCTAATTAAGGGCGGGGCTGTGGGGGGCGTGGCCTCACGATGGAGAACTGGGCTAATGAAGGGGTGGGACTAATTAAGGGCGGGGCTGTGGGGGGCGTGGCCTCACCTCAAACAGCGCCAGCGGCCGCTCCCCCCCCAGCCCGGGCGGGGTGGGAGGGGCGGGGCGAGCCCTGGCCCCGCCCCCCGGGCCCCGCTGGGTGGGCGTGGTCTCGGTGGGGGAGGGGCTGGAGTCGGACAGGGGGGGTCGGGAGCTGGAGGGGGAGGGGGGCTCGGGGCTGCTGTCCGAGGGCTCCGCCCCCCGCGCCGGCCACGCCCCCGGCACCGCCATGACGTCACCGGGACGGCGAGGATGTCACCGGTGCAGCGATGACGTCACCGATGACGTCACCATTGCGGCGCCTGAGGGTTCGGAGGGAAAAGAGAAATTTTCCGAGGAAAATCCAACATTTCTGAGGGCACAGAAAACCAGTTTTGGGGGAAAATGAACCATTTTCAAGGGAAAATCCAAGTTTTTCGAGAGAAAATCCACATTGTTTGAGTGGGAAATGAGGGGTTTGGAGGGAAAATCAAAGTTTTTGGAGGACGAGAAGCTTTGCAGAAGGAAATCAGCAGTTTCGGAGGGAAAACCCACATTTTGACAGGGAAAATCCACAATTTAAGAAGAAAATTGTCGGTTTTGGAGAGAAAAAACCACTCTGGACAAAGCCCAGAGTTTAGAGTCAATACCCACATTTTAGAGGAAAACCTACAATTTCTGAGGGAAAGTCATGGGTGGAAATTTGCAGGGGGAAGATTGGAAAAAAAGCGGAAAATTGACGCTTTTAGAGGAAAAATCAAAACTATCAGAACAGAAATCCCTATTTTGGGGAAAATCGGTATTTTTGCAGGGAAAAAAACTTTGGCAGCAACGCAAAGCAGAGATTTTTGGCCGTGCCAAAAAGGGTTTGGGGAGGAAAGCGAAATTCCGGAGGGAACCTGATGAGTTTTACAGAAATAGCGACCATTTCAGCAGGAAAAAGGGACATTTTAGGGGAGGTGTGGGAATTTTGGGGGAAATCAAACCATTTTGGGGGGAAAATGGTCATTTTTCCCTCGGAAAAGGGATTTTTGTGAGGGGAAAATCAAGTTTGGAGAAGGAAATATTCATTCCTTACAGGAATAAAAAGAGGTTTGGAGTGGAATCAGGAGTTTTCAGGGGAAAGGAGCAATTTGGAGACAAAAGAGGCGTTTTTGGGGAAACAATTCGGGACAAAGTTGTGTTGCTTTGAGAGAAACATAAAAATACACAAAAACTCAAAACAAATATATCTGCATATAGGAGAAAAACTCAAAGAACAGATCTTTGTGAAGATGCAGAAACTTAGAGAGGGTAAAAATTCCAATTAATGGCCAAAAAACGAGGGGAGTCGGGGTGGAAAAAGTTCCGTTTTGGAGGAGGACTGACAGGTTTGGGGCAGAAATCTTTATTTTGGGGGCCAAATCCATCATTTTGTGTTTTTTTGAGGGGAAATAAAGGCGCTGGTGGGGCAGAAATTACAAATTCTGGAAGGAGACAATGAATCCTGGGGAAAATCCTCCTCTGGATGGGAATAATGTGGAATTTGGGGAGGGAATGGGCAATTTGGGGGGGAAATGGCCTCACTAAAATCCCCATTTGGAGCCCCCCTCCCCTTTTTGGGGGCCAAAATCCCCATTTTTGGGGTCAAATCCCCTTTTTCGAGACAAAACTTCTCATTCGGGAGCCAACCCCCGACTTTTTGATGCAAAACCGCCCCTTTTGGGGACCAAATTCCCCCTTTCAGAGGCCAAACCCCACCTTTTTGGGCTCCAAACTCCCATTTTTAGGGCCAAATCCCCTCTTTTTGGGCCAAACCCTCCCTTTTCCAGGGCCAGCCCCTCACGGTTTGGAGCGACCCCACCCTTGGTGAGGGCCCAAATTCACTTTGCCGGGTGCCAACCCCACCCTTTTTGGGACCAAACTCCCCTTTTTTGGGGTCAAACCCCCCCCCTTTCCCGGATCCATCTCCCCTCCTCCCTCGGCCCCTCCATCCCGCCCCATTTTGGGTTAAAATCCCCCAATTTTGGAGCTCCCCCTTCCCCCCCCCCCCCGATCCCGCCGGTACCTGAGGGGGGGCGCGGGGGAGGGGCCGGCGCGCGCTGCCCTGGCCACGCCCCCTCGCGCGCGCGCTGCCGCAGGGGGCGGGGCGACGCAGGGCGCGTCCATTCAGGGGCGTGGTCCGGGGGTGGGCGGGGCCGCGCGAGCGCGTGGGTGGGGTCAGAGAGATAATCAGGGGGGGCGTGGTTTGGGGAAGGGGCGTGGTTTTGAGCCCCTCCCCTCCTTCCCCCGCCCCGCGGTGCCCCCAAATCCGGAGGGGGAACCACCCAGAACCCCCCCGGATTTAAAGGAAAAATCAAAAACATTAGAAGGGAAAAGTTAATTTATGATCTTGGAATCATAGAATTATTCTGACTGGAAAAAAGCCTCGTGCAATAAATCTCGGCCCAAGGTTTTTTGTCCCTTTTTTGTCCCGATTTTTACCGGAAATCCCCCAATTTGCGGCGCCCTCAGCCCCATGGCGTCCCCCTGTTCCCATGGCGACGGGGCGGCCCATTCCACCTCTGCTCCCCCCGCCCTCCCTCCAGATTTGGTACGATCCAAGCAAACGAGCCCGCTCGCGCCACCAATCCCGCGTTCAAACCGCCGACCAATGGGAAGCGAGAAGGCGGGGTTAAGGTGAAGATTGACAGGAACCAGAGCCTATCGCAAAGCTTAGCGCTACAGAACCGCCACTGGAGCCGTCCGACCACTCAGCGGCGGGGAGGCGGGGCCAAGGCGAAGATTGACAGCGGCCCCAGCCAATCGCGAGGCGCAGCGCCCCGTCCCTCAGCGGCCGCCGCAGCCGCCGCTTTCCCGCCCTCCGGCCGCGGCCCCGGCCCGAGACCCCCGGGACCCCCTCAGACCCCCGGGACCCTCCCGGGACCCTCCGGCCCCACCATGGGCTTCCTGAAGCTCATCGAGATCGAGAACTTCAAGTCGTACAAGGGCCGGCAGATCATCGGGCCCTTCCGTCGCTTCACCGCCATCATCGGCCCCAATGGCTCCGGTGGGTTCCGGGGGGGTCTCGGGAGGGGTCAGGGCCGCTCCCGTGACGCTCTGGGGAGTGACCCCGAATTCTTCACATTGCCCCGCTCCCCCTTCCTCGTCCCGCCCTGCCCGGGGCATTCCCCGTTCCCTGGGGTCCCTCCTGAGCCTTGGGGTCCCCCCCTATTCCCTACAGCCCCCCACAAACCGGGGTCCCCCCTCAGATCTTCCCTCCCATTCCCTGGACTCCCCCTCACCTTCCTCCTCTTTCCTTGGGGTCCCCCCTCAGTTTCCGGGGTTCCCCCATTCCCTGGACTCCCCCCTCTTTCCCCGGGGTCCCCGCTCAGTTCCTGGGGCTCCCCCAAAGCCCCCAATTCCCGGGGCTCCCCCAAAGCCCCCAATTCCCGGGGCTGTCCCCAAAACCCCCAATTCCCGGGGCTGTCCCCAAAACCCCCAATTCCCGGGGCTGTCCCCAATTCCCGGGGCTGTCCCCAATTCCCAGGGCTGTCCCCAAGCCCCCAATTCCCGGGGCTGTCCCCAAAACCCCCAATTCCCGGGGCTGTCCCCAAAGCCCCCAATTCCCGGGGCTGTCCCCAATTCCCGGGGCTGTCCCCAATTCCCGGGGCTGTCCCCAATTCCCGGGGCTGTCCCCAAAGCCCCCAATTCCCGGGGCTGTCCCCAATTCCCGGGGCTGTCCCCAATTCCCGGGGCTGTCCCCAATTCCCGGGGCTCCCCCAAAGTCCCCAATTCCCGGGGCTGTCCCCAGTTCCCGGGGCTGTCCCCAAAACCCCCAATTCCCGGGGCTGTCCCAAATTCCCGGGGCTGTCCCCAATTCCCGGGGCTCCCCCAAGCCCCCAATTCCCGGGGCTGTCCCCAGTTCCCGGGGCTGTCCCCAAAACCCCCAATTCCCGGGGCTGTCCCAAATTCCCGGGGCTGTCCCCAATTCCCGGGGCTCCCCCAAGCCCCCAATTCCCGGGGCTGTCCCCAATTCCCGGGGCTCCCCCAAAGCCCCCAATTCCCAGGGCTGTCCCCAAAGCCCCCAATTCCCGGGGCTGTCCCCAATTCCCGGGGCTGTCCCCAATTCCCGGGGCTGTCCCCAATTCCCGGGGCTGTCCCCAAGCCCCTGACCCCGCCGTGTCCCGGCTCCCAGGCAAGTCCAACCTGATGGACGCCATCAGCTTCGTGCTGGGGGAGAAGACGAGCAACCTGCGAGTGAAAACGCTGCGGGACCTGATCCACGGCGCTCCGGTGGGGAAGCCCGCGGCCAGCCGGGCCTTTGTCAGCATGGTGTACTCGGAGGAGGGCGCCGAGGACCGAACCTTCGCCCGCGTCATCGTCGGTGAGCGGGGAACGCGGCTCCGGGGGGATCTCCGCGGCTTTCGGGGCTGCTCTGGGGGAACGGGGGTGTTGGGTGGGGTTTGTGGGTTCGGAGGGGCGTGTTCGGGAGGGTTTTAGGGGTTGGGTGGGGGCTTTTGATGCCCCAAAATCCCCCCCAAATCCGCAGGCACGGATCTGAGGAGGGGGCTGCGAGCGCAGCTTTACCTGAGTCAGTGTGGGTGCAGAGGGGGCGCGTTTGGGGGGTGACAGAGTTGTGGGGGGCACGGTTTAGGGTTGGGAGGGCACATTTTGGGGGTGTTTAGGGTTTGGGGGAGCCCCCTGACCCCCCAAAACTCCCACCACAGGCAGCTCCTCCGAGTACAAGATCAACAACCGGGTGGTGCAGCTGAGCGAGTACAGCGAGGAGCTGGAGAAGTTGGGCATCCTCATCAAGGCCAGGAACTTCCTCGTCTTCCAGGTGAGGAGGGGGCCTGGGAGGGGCTTTGGGGGGGGTTTGGGGAGGTTTGGAGGGGCCTCACCAAAGCTCAGGGGGGTTTGGGGACAATGTGTGGTTTTTGGGGGCGGTTTTGTGCTCCCAGACATTCACTCACAGGAGCTCCTGGTGCTGTTTGGGATCGGCTGCTCCAGGAACTGCTCTTCTCCCTTAGGATCCCCCAGCCCCTGGCAGGAGTTGGGGATCACCTGTGGGGATTGTGGGGCCTCTCTGACTCCTGTTCTTCCATGAAATCCATCGGCACAAGGAGCCCAAAGGAGCACAGGGCGCCCTTTGAGGAGATCACCAGGAATTTAGGGATTGCTCTCAGGGATTCAGGGATTTCTCTCAGGGATTCAGGGATCACTCTCAGGGATTCAGGGATCCCTCTCAGGGCTTTAGGAATTTCTCACTGGGATTCAGGGATCATTCTCAGGGCTTTAGGGATTTCTCTCAGGGATTCAGGGATCCCTCTCAAGGCTTTAGGGATTTCTCTCAGGGCTTTAGGGATTTCTCTCAGGGCTTTAGGAATTTCTCTCAAGGCTTTAGGGATTTCTCTCAGGGATTCAGGGATTTCTCTCAGGGCTTTAGGGATTTCTCTCAAGGCTTTAGGGATTTCTCTCAGGGTTTTAGGGATTTCTCTCAGGGATTCAGGGATCACTCTCAGGGCTTTAGGGATCATTCTCAGGGCTTTAGGGATTTCTCTCAGGAATCCCTCTCAGGGATTCAGGGATTTCTCTCAGGGATTCAGGGATTTCTCTCAGGGATTCAGGGATCCCTCTCAGGGATTCAGGGATCCCTCTCAGGGATTCAGGGATCCCTCTCAGGGATTCAGGGATCCCTCCCAGGGCTTTAGGGATCACTCTCAGGGATTCAGGGATTTCTCTCAGGGATTGAGGGATCCCTCTCAGGATTCAGGGATCCCTCTCAAGGCTTTAGGGATTTCTCACTGGGATTCAGGGATTCAGGGATTTCTCTCAGGGATTCAGGGATCCCTCCCAGGGCTTTAGGAAGGTTCCTGCCCCCGTTTCCGCAGGGAGCCGTGGAGTCCATCGCCATGAAGAACCCGAAGGAGCGCACGGCGCTGTTTGAGGAGATCAGCCGCTCCGGGGAGTTGGCCCCCGAGTACGACAAGCGCAAGAAGGAGATGGTGAAGGCCGAGGAGGACACGCAGTTCAACTACCACCGCAAGAAAAACATCGCTGCCGAGCGCAAGGAGGCCAAGCAGGAGAAGGAGGAGGTGGGAAGCGCTCAGAATCCCGGGAAAAGCAGGTTTTGGAAACTCTCAGAGTCCTGGGAAAGGAGGATTTGGGGAATGCTCAGAATCCCGAGAAAAGCAAGTTTTGGGAACGCTCGGGATCCCAGGAAACGCGGCTTTGGTGTCACACCAGGGTTGGGTGGGAATGGAGGGAACGGGGCAGGGAAAAGCGATTCCAGGTGGTCCCTGGGGAGGAGGGAGGGGAACGAGGGAGATTTTCCTGTGGAAAAAGAAGATTGGGAAGGAAGCAGAGCCGGGGGTTAGGGGGCTCCTGGGCAGAGCCGGGGGTCAGGGGGCTCCTGGGCAGAGCCGGGGGTCAGGGGGCTCCTGGGCAGAGCCGTGGCCGAGCCCCAGGCCCAGCAGCTCCTGTGGCTCCCGTGGCTCCCACGGCTCCCGTGGCTCCCGTGGCTCCCGTGGCTCCCGTAGTTCCCGTGGTTCCCGTGGCTCCCACGGCTCCCGTGGCTCCCGTGGCTCCCGCGGCTCCCGTGGCTCCCACGGCTCCCGTGGCTCCCGTAGTTCCCGTGGCTCCCACGGCTCCCGTGGTTCCCGCGGCTCCCGTGGCTCCCGCGGCTCCCGTGGCTCCCGTGGTTCCCGTGGTTCCCGTGGCTCCCGTGGCTCCCAGGGCTCCCGTGGTTCCCGTGGTTCCCACGGCTCCCGTGGTTCCCTTGGCTCCCGTGGTTCCCTTGGCTCCCGTGGCTCCCGTGGTTCCCGTGGCTCCCGTGGCTCCCGTGGCTCCCGTGGTTCCCGTGGTTCCCGTGGCTCCCGTGGCTCCCGTGGCTCCCGTGGCTCCCGTGGCTCCCGCGGCTCCCGTGGCTCCTGTGGCTCCCACAGTTCCCGTGGCTCCCGTGGTTCCCGTGGTTCCCGTGGTTCCCGCGGCTCCCGTGGTTCCCGCGGCTCCCGTGGTTCCCGTGGCTCCCGTGGCTCCCGTGGCTCCCGCGGTTCCCGCGGCTCCCGTGGCTCCCGTGGTTCCCACGGCTCCCGTGGCTCCCGTGGTTCCCGTGGTTCCCGCGGCTCCCACGGCTCCCGCGGCTCCCACGGCTCCCGTGGTTCCCGTGGTTCCCGTGGTTCCCGTGGCTCCCGTGGCTCCCGCGGCTCCCGCGGCTCCCAGGGCTCCCGTGGCTCCCGTGGCTCCCGTGGCTCCCGCGGTTCCCGCGGCTCCCGTGGCTCCCGCGGCTCCCACGGCTCCCGTGGTTCCCGTGGTTCCCGTGGCTCCCGTGGCTCCCATCCCACGTCCCCATCCATCCCCGTCTGTCCCCACAGGCCGATCGGTACCAGCGCCTCAAGGACGAGGTGGTGCGGGCCCAGGTGCAGCTGCAGCTCTTCAAACTCTTCCACAACGAGGCCGAGATCGAGAAGCTGAACAAGGAGCTGGGGCTGAAGAACCGCGAGATCGACAAGGACAAGAAGAGGATGGACAGGGTGGAGGACGAGCTCAAGGACCGCAAGAAGGAGCTGGGCAAGATGATGAGGGAGCAGCAGCAGATCGAGAAGGAGATCAAGTGAGCCCGGGGATCCTGGGATTTGGGGAGTGCTGGGCAGGAAAATGTGTCTGGTTCCAGCCAATCCCCCTGTCCTGGGCAGGGAACCTTCCCAGAGCAGATGGTTCCAAACGTTCCCAGGTGGTTCCAGGCATTATCCGGGCACAGCTGGGCAGTTGTGGCTCTCCCAGCCCGTTTCCATGGGGGAAAGGCTCCAAAATGGGAATGGGGGGATTCACCAAACCCCACAGAGTCCGTGGGAGGCCTCACGCGGGGCTCTGGGCAGGGAGAAGGACTCGGAGCTGAACCAGAAGCGGCCGCAGTACATCAAGGCCAAGGAGAACACGTCCCACAAGATCAAGAAGCTGGAGGCGGCGCGGAAGTCGCTGCAGAACGCCCAGAAGCAGTACAAGAAACGCAAGGCAGACATGGACGAGCTGGAGAAGGAAATGCTCTCCGTGGAGAAATCCCGGCAGGAGTTCGAGGAGCGCATGGAGGAGGAGAGCCAGAGCCAGGGGAGGGACCTGACCCTGGAGGAGAACCAGGTGGGGCTGGGCCAGGTGGGACCTGGGAGGGCTGGAGGGGAGCCAGAGCCACGGCAGAGATCTCACCTTGCAGGAGGAGCGGTTTTGGGGTGATCCCGTGGGGTTTGGGAGGGGCTCCCCGGGTCCCAGGGGTGCTGACCAGCTGTGCTGACCCCAGGTGAAGAAGTACCACCGGCTGAAGGAGGAGGCCAGCAAACGCGCGGCCACGCTGGCCCAGGAGCTGGAGAAGTTCAACCGCGACCAGAAGGCCGACCAGGACCGGCTGGACCTGGAGGAGAGGAAGAAGGTGGAGACTGAGGTGAGCTGGGGGTGCTCAGATTGTCCCCAAAGTCCCCCCTGACCCCAGCTGACCCCTCTGTCCCCACTGTCCCCACTGTCCCCTCTGTCCCCAGGCCAAGATCAAGCAGAAGCTGCGGGAGATCGAGGAGAACCAGAAGCGCATCGAGAAGCTGGAGGAGTACATCGCCACCAGCAAGTGGGTGCCGTGTGCCAGGAGGGGCCGGGGTGGAGCCCCCAGACCCCCCTGAGCCCCCCCAAACCCCCCTGTTCCCCCCCCAGGCAGTCCCTGGAGGAGCAGAAGCGGCTGGAGGGCGAGCTGACCGAGGAGGTGGAGCTGGCCAAGCGCCGCATCGACGAGATCAACAAGGAGCTGAACCAGGTGATGGAGCAGCTCGGGGACGCGCGCATCGACCGCCAGGAGAGCAGCCGGCAGCAGCGCAAGGCCGAGATCATGGACAGCATCAAGCGCCTCTACCCCGGCTCCGTGGTGAGGGGAGCCCCAAAACCTGCCCCAGAACCCCCAATGGGTGCCCCAAAACCTGCCCCAAAAACTGCCCCAGAACCCCCAATGGGTGCCCCAAAAACTGCCCCAAAAACTGCCCCAAAACCCCCAATGGGTGCCCCAAAAACTGCCCCAAAACCTGCCCCAGAACCCCCAGTGGGTGCCCCAAAAACTGCCCCAAAAACCCTGAATGGGTGCCCCAAAAACTGCCCCAGAACCCCCAATGGGTGCCCCAAAAACTGCCCCAGAACCCCCAATGGGTGCCCCAAAAACTGCCACAGAACCCCCAATGAGTGCCCCAAAAACTGCCCCAAAAACTGCCCCAGAACCCCCAATGGGTGCCCCAAAAACTGCCCCAAAAACTGCCCCAAAAACCCTGAATGGGTGCCCCAAAAACTGCCCCAGAACCCCGAATGGGTGCCCCAAAAACTGCCCCAAAAACTGCCCCAAAAACTGCCCCAAAAACCCTGAATGGGTGCCCCAAAAACTGCCCCAAAAACTGCCCCAAAAACCCTGAATGGGTGTCCCAAAAACTGCCCCAGAACCCCCAATGGGTGCCCCAAAACCTGCCCCAGAACCCCCAATGGGTGCCCCAAAAACTGCCCCAAAAACTGCCCCAAAAACCCTGAATGGGTGTCCCAACAACTGCCCCAAAAACTGCCCCAAAACCCCAAATGGGTGCTCCAAAAACTGCCCCAAAAACTGCCCCAAAACCCCGAATGGGTGCCCCAAAAACTGCCCCAAAAACCCTGAATGGGTACCCCAAAAACTGCCCCAAAAACTGCCCCAAAACCCCCAATGGGTGCCCCAAAAACTGCCCCAAAAACTGCCCCAAAAACTGCCCCAGAACCCCCAATGGGTGTCCCAAAAACTGCCCCAAAAACAGCCCCAAAAACCCTGAATGGGTGTCCCAAAAACTGCCCCAAAAACTGCCCCAGAACCCCCAATGGGTGCCCCAAAAACTGCCCCAAAAACTGCCCCAAAACCCCAAATGGGTGCCCCAAAAACTGCCCCAAAAACTGCCCCAAAAACCCTGAATGGGTGCCCCAAAAACTGCCCCAAAAACTGCCCCAAAACCCCTGAATGGGTGTCCCAAAAACTGCCCCAAAAACTGCCCCAGAACCCCCAATGGGTGCCCCAAAAACTGCCCCAAAAACTGCCCCAAAACCCCAAATGGGTGCCCCAAAAACTGCCCCAAAAACTGCCCCAAAAACCCTGAATGGGTACCCCAAAAACTGCCCCAAAACCCCCAATGGGTGCCCCAAAAACTGCCCCAAAAACTGCCCCAGAACCCCCAATGGGTGCCCCAAAAACTGCCCCAAAACCCCAAATGGGTGCCCCAAAAACTGCCCCAAAACCTGCCCCTGTGGGAAATGTGGACCCTGAAATCCAGACCCCAAAACCCCTCCATGGCTCCTGACCCCAGCTCTGGGACTTCTCCCCATTTTTGGGGTCCCCAATCCCATTTCCGAGGTTCCTGACCCCACATCTCCTGACCCTGACCCCACACCTCCTGTCCCTGTCCCCACACCTGTCCCTGACCCCACACCTCCTGACCCCACACCTCCTGACCCCACACCTCCTGACCCCGCATCCCCTGTCCCTGACCCCACACCTCCTGTCCCTGACCTCACACCTCCTGACCCCACACCTCCTGACCCCACATCTCCTGACTCCATATCTCCTGACCCCACACCTCCTGACCCCATATCTCCTGACCCCATATCCCTTGTCCCTGACCCCACATCCCCTGTCCCCATATCTCCTGTCCCTGACCCCACACCTCCTGTCCCTGACCCCACACCTCCTGACCCCACACCTCCTGACCCCATATCTCCTGTCCCCACACCTCCTGACCCCACACCTGTCCCTGTCCCCGCAGTACGGGCGCCTCATTGACCTGTGCCAGCCCACGCAGAAGAAATACCAGATCGCGGTGACGAAGGTGCTGGGTAAGAACATGGACGCCATCATCGTGGACTCGGAGAAGACGGGCCGGGACTGCATCCAGTACATCAAGGAGCAGCGCGGGGAGCCCGAGACCTTCCTGCCCCTGGACTACCTGGAGGTGTGACCCTGCGGGCTCTGGGGTCCTCAGATGGGCTTTGGGGTCAGCAAAAACCCCAAAATGGGCTTTGGGGTCAGCAAAAACCCCAAAATGGGCTTTGGGGTCAGCAGGGAGCCTGAAATGGGCTTTGGGGTCAGCAAAAACCCTAAAATGGGGTTTGGGGTCAGCAAAAACCCTGAAATGGGCTTCGGGGTCAGCAAAAACCCCAAAATGGGCTTTGGGGTCAGCAAAAACCCCAAACTGGGCTTTGGGGTCAGCAAAAACCCCAAACTGGGCTTTGGGGTCAGCAAAAACCCCAAAATGGGCTTTGGGGTCAGCAAAAACCCCAAAATGGGCTTTGGGGTCAGCAGGGAGCCTGAAATGGGCTTTGGGGTCAGCAAAAACCCTAAAATGGGCTTTGGGGTCAGCAAAAACCCCAAAATGGGGTTTGGGGTCAGCAAAAACCCTGAAATGGGCTTTGGGGTCAGCAAAAAACCCTGAAATGGGCTTTGGGGTCAGAAAAAACCCTAAAATGGGCTTTGGGGTCAGCAAAAAACCCTAAAATGGGGTTTGGGGTCAGCAAAAACCCCGAAATGGGCTTTGGGGTCAGCAAAAACCCTAAAATGGGCTTTGGGGTCAGCAAAAACCCTGAAATGGGCTTTGGGGTCAGCACCATTTTGGGGTTTTTACCCCCCGTTTTTGGGGTTTTTAACCCCCCGTTTTTGGGGTTCAGGTGAACCCCTGGATGAGAAGCTGCAGGGGGGGTTTGGGTGCCCATTTTGGGGTTTTTAACCCCCCGTTTTTGGGGTTTTTAACCCCCCGTTTTTGGGGTTCAGGTGAAACCCCTGGATGAGAAGCTGCAGGGGGGGTTTGGGTGCCCATTTTGGGGTTTCTAACCCCCCGTTTTTGGGGTATTTAACCCCCCATTTTTGGGGTTTGGGTGAAACCCCTGGATGAGAAGCTGCAGGGGGGGTTTGGGTGCCCATTTTGGGGTTTTTAACCCCCCGTTTTTGGGGTTTTTAACCCCCCGTTTTTGGGGTTCAGGTGAAGCCCTGGATGAGAAGCTGCAGGGGGGGTTTGGGTGCCCATTTTGGGGTTTTTAACCCCCGTTTTTGGGGTTTTTAACCCCCCGTTTTTGGGGTTTTTAACCCCCCGTTTTTGGGGTTCAGGTGAAGCCCATGGACGAGAAGCTGCAGGGGGGGTTTGGGTGCCCATTTTGGGGTTTTTAACCCTCAGTGTTTGGGGTTCAGGTGAAGCCCTGGATGAGAAGCTGCAGGGGGAGTTTGGGTGCCCATTTTGGGGTTTTTAACCCCCCGTTTTTGGGGTTCAGGTGAAGCCCTGGATGAGAAGCTGCAGGGGGGGGTTTGGGTGCCCATTTTGGGGTTTTTAACCCCCCGTTTTTGGGGTTTTTAAGCCCCCATTTTTGGGGTTTTTACCCCCCCGTTTTTGGGGTTCAGGTGAACCCCTGGATGAGAAGCTGCAGGGGGGGTTTGGTTGCCCATTTTGGGGTTTTTAACGCCCCGTTTTTGGGGTTTTTAATCCTCAGTGTTTGGGGTTCAGGTGAAGCCCTGGATGAGAAGCTGCAGGGGGGGTTTGGGTGCCCATTTTGGGGTTTTTAACCCCCCGTTTTTGGGGTTCAGGTGAACCCCTGGTTGAGAAGCTGCAGGGGGAATTTGGGTGCCCATTTTGGGGTTTTTAACCCCCCGTTTTTGGGGTTCAGGTGAACCCCTGGTTGAGAAGCTGCAGGGGGAATTTGGGTGCCCATTTTGGGGTTTTTAACCCCCTGTTTTTGGGGTTCAGGTGAAACCCCTGGATGAGAAGCTGCAGGGGGGGTTTGGGTGCCCATTTTGGGGTTTTTAACCCCCGTTTTTGGGGTTCAGGTGAAACCCCTGGATGAGAAGCTGCAGGGGGGGTTTGGGTGCCCATTTTGGGGTTTTTAACCCCCCGTTTTTGGGGTTTTTAACCCCCCGTTTTTGGGGTTCAGGTGAAACCCCTGGATGAGAAGCTGCAGGGGGGGTTTGGGTGCCCATTTTGGGGTTTTTAACCCCCCGTTTTTGGGGTTCAGGTGAAACCCCTGGATGAGAAGCTGCAGGGGGGGTTTGTGTGCCCATTTTGGGGTTTTTAACCCCCCATTTTTGGGGTTTTTAATCCTCAGTGTTTGGGGTTCAGGTGAAACCCCTGGATGAGAAGCTGCAGGGGGGATTTGGGTGCCCATTTTGGGGTTTTTAACCCCCCGTTTTTGGGGTTCAGGTGAAACCCTGGATGAGAAGCTGCAGGGGGGGTTTGGGTGCCCATTTTGGGGTTTTTAACCCCCCGTTTTTGGGGTTCAGGTGAAGCCCACGGACGAGAAGCTGCAGGGGGGGAATTTGGGTGCCCATTTTGGGGTTTTTAACCCCCCATTTTGGGGTTTTTTACCCCCCGTTTTTGGGGTTCAGATGAAGCCCTGGATGAGGAGCTGCAGGGGGGGTTTGGGTGCCCATTTTGGGGTTTCTAACCTCTCATTTTTGGGGTTCAGGTGAAACCCTGGATGAGAAGCTGCAGGGGGGGGTTTGGGTGCCCATTTTGGGGTTTTTAACCCCCCGTTTTTGGGGTTTTTAACTCTCAGTGTTTGGGGTTCAGGTGAAACCCTGGATGAGAAGCTGCAGGGGGGGTTTGGGTGCCCATTTTGGGGTTTCTAACCCCCCGTTTTTGGGGTTTTTAACCCCCGTTTTTGGGGTTTTTAACCCCCCGTTTTTGGGGTTTTTACCCCCCGTTTTTGGGGTTTGGGTGAAACCCCTGGATGAGAAGCTGCAGGGGGGGTTTGGGTGCCCATTTTGGGGTTTTTAACCCCCGTTTTTGGGGTTTTTAACCCCCCGTTTTTGGGGTTCAGGTGAAACCCCTGGACGAGAAGCTGCAGGGGGGGTTTGGGTGCCCATTTTGGGGTTTTTAACCCCCCGTTTTTGGGGTTCAGGTGAAGCCCACGGACGAGAAGCTGCGGGAGCTGCGTGGGGCCAAGCTGGTGATCGACGTGATCCGCTACGAGCCGCCCCACATCAAGAAGGCGCTGCAGTTCGCCTGCGGGAACGCGCTGGTCTGCGACAACGTGGAGGACGCCCGCAGGATCGCCTTCGGGGGCCACCAGAGGCACAAGGTACCCCCAAAACCGCCTGAAATCACCCCAAAAATACCCCAGGAATGGACTGAAAATACCCCGAAACCTCCCCCAAAACTGCCCCAAAGCCAGACCCAAAACTGCCCCAAAACTGCCCCAAAACTGCCCCAAAATAAACCCAAAAAAACCCCAAAACTGCCCCAAAATACCCCAGAAACATCCAAAAACTGCCCCAAAATAAACCCAAAAAAACCCCAAAACTGCCCCAAAATACCCCAGAAACATCAAAAAACTGCCCCAAAATACCCCAGAAACTGCCCCAAAATACCCCAGAAACGCCCCAAAACTGCCCCAAACCCCATTCCCTGCATGTCCCCGATGTCTCCCTGTCCCTCACAAAGTGTCCCCAATGTCCCCTGGATGTCCCCAATGTCCCCTGGATATCCCAAAAGTCCCCTGGATGTCCCCAATGTCCCTGCTGTCCCCTGGATATCCCAAAAGTCCCCTGGATGTCCCCAATGTCCCTGCTGTCCCCTGGATGTCCCCAGTGTCCCCTGGATGTCCCCTGCATGTCCCCAATGTCCCCTGGATGTCCCCAATGTCCCCTGGCTGTCCCCAATGTCCCCTGGATGTCCCCAATGTCCCCTGGATGTCCCCAGTGTCCCCTGGATGTCCCCAATGTCCCCTGGATGTCCCCTGGATGTCCCCTGGATGTGCCCTGGGTGTCCCGTGGATGTCCCCTGGATGTCCCGTGGATGTCCCCAGTGTCCCGTGGATGTCCCCAATGTCCCCTGGATGTCCCCTGGGTGTCCCCTGGATGTCCCCAATGTCCCCTGGGTGTCCCCTGGATGTCCCCAATGTCCCCTGGATGTCCCCTGGGTGTCCCATGGATGTCCCCAATGTCCCCTGGATGTCCCCTGGGTGTCCCCCAGATGTCCCCAATGTCCCTGCTGTCCCCTGGATGTCCCCAGTGTCCCCCAGATGTCCCCAATGTCCCCTGGATGTCCCCAGTGTCCCCCAGATGTCCCCAGTGTCCCCTGGCTGTCCCCAGTGTCCCCCAGATGTCCCCAATGTCCCTGCTGTCCCCTGCATGTCCCCAATGTCCCCTGGATGTCCCCAGTGTCCCCTGGATATCCCCAAAGTCCCCCAGATGTCCCCAGTGTCCCTGCTGTCCCCAGATGTCCCCAGATGTCCCCAATGTCCCTGCTGTCCCCAATGTCCCCTGGATGTCCCCAGTGTCCCTGCTGTCCCCAATGTCCCCTGGATGTCCCCAGTGTCCCTGCTGTCCCCTGGATGTCTCCTGGGTGTCCCCTGCATGTCCCCAATGTCCCCTGGCTGTCCCCAGTGTCCCCAGATGTCCCCAGTGTCCCCTGGGTGTCCCCCAGATGTCCCCAATGTCCCTGCTGTCCCCACAGACGGTGGCCCTGGACGGGACACTGTTCCAGAAGTCTGGGGTGATCTCGGGCGGTGCCAGCGACCTCAAGGCCAAGGCTCGGCGCTGGGACGAGAAAGCCGTGGACAAACTCAAGGAGAAGAAAGAGCGGCTGACGGAGGAGCTCAAGGTGGGACCCCAAAACTGACCCTGAAACCCAAAACTGACCCCAAAACTGACCCTGAAACCCAAAACTGAACCTAAAACTGACCCTAAAACTGACCCTAAAACCCAAAACTGACCCTAAAACTGACCCTAAAACTGACCCTAAAACCCAAAACTGACCCCAAAACCCAAAACTGACCCCAAAACCCAAAACTGACCCCAAAACCGACCCTAAAACCCAAAACTGACCCTAAAACTGACCCCGAAACCCAAAACTGAACCTAAAACCCAAAACCGACCCCAAAACTGACCCCAAACCTGACCCCAAACCTGACCCTAAAACCCAAAACCGACCCTAAAACCCAAAACTGACTCTAGAACCCAAAACTGAACCCAAAAGTGATGCTAAAACCCAAAACTGACCCCAAAGCTGACCCCAAAGCCCCAGGCAGACCCAAAAGCCTCTCCCTGGGGGTTTCCCCTTCCCCATTCCCCTTCCCTCAGTTCTGGCTTTTCCCCCGAGTTCCCGTTTTTCCCGGATTTTCCCCAGTTCCCGTTTTTCCTGGATGGATTTGCCCCAATTCCCATTTTCCTGGATTTTCCCCAATTCCCGTTTATCCCGGATGGATTTTCCCCAATTCCCGTTGTTTTCCTGCCCCTGCAGGAGCAGATGAAGGCCAAGCACATTCCCCAATTCCCGTTTTTCCCCCATTCCCATTTTTCCCGTTTTTCCCCAATTCCCGTTGTTTTCCTGCCCCTGCAGGAGCAGATGAAGGCCAAGCACATTCCTCAATTCCCGTTTTTCCTGGATTTCCCCCAATTCCCGTTTTTCCCGTTTTTCCCCAATTCCTGGTTTTTTTCCTGCCCCTGCAGGAGCAGATGAAGGCCAAGCACATTCCCCAATTCCCGTTTTTCCCGGATTTTCCCCAATTCCCGTTGTTTTCCTGCCCCTGCAGGAGCAGATGAAGGCCAAGCACGTTCCCCAATTCCCGTTTTTCCCGTTTTTCCCCAATTCCCGTTTTTCCCGGATTTTCCCCAATTCCCGTTTTTCCCGGATGGATTTTCCCCAATTCCCGTTTTTCCTGGATTTTCCCCAATTCCCGTTTTTTCCCTGCCCCTGCAGGAGCAGATGAAGGCCAAGCGCAAGGAGGCCGAGCTGCGCCAGGTGCAGTCCCAGGCCCACGGGCTCCAAATGCGCCTGAAATATTCCCAAAGCGACCTGGAGCAGACCAAGACCCGGCACCTGGCCCTCAACCTGCAGGTGAGCCTCGCTCCCGGGGCAGGATCCCGGCATTTGGGGGAAAACTTCCTGGATTTGGGAAAAATTCGGCATTTTGGGACAAACGGCCCCGGTTTGGGGAGAAATTTCCCCGTCAAAGGTTCCCAAAGGGACCCGGAGCAATCCCGGAGCTCAGCCTGGCCCTGGGGTGGGATTGGGGAGAAAAGATCTGGTTTTGGGGAGAAATTCCCTGGATTTGGGGAGAAATTCCCTGGATTTGGGGAGAAATTCCCTGGATTTGGGGAGAAATTCCCTGGATTTGGGGAGAAATTCCCTGGATTTGGGGAGAAATTCCCTGTTTTTGGGGAGAAATTCCCTGGTTTTGGGGAGAAATTCCCTGGATTTGGGGAGAAATTCCCTGGATTTGGGGAGAAATTCCCTGGTTTTGGGGAGAAATTCCCTGGTTTTGGGGAGAAATTCCCTGGATTTGGGGAGAAATTCCCTGGATTTGGGGAGAAATTCCCTGGATTTGGGGAGAAATTCCCTGGTTTTGGGGAGAAATTCCCTGGAGTTGGGGAGAAATTCCCTGGGTTTGGGGAGAAATTCCCTGGGTTTGGGGCGAAATTCCCTGGATTTGGGGAGAAATTCCCTGGATTTGGGGAGAAATTCCCTGGATTTGGGGAGAAATTCCCTGGTTTTGGGGAGAAATTCCCTGGTTTTGGGGAGAAATTCCCTGGATTTGGGGAGAAATTCCCTGGGTTTGGGGAGAAATTCCCTGGATTTGGGGGACATCCTGGTTTTGGGGAGAAATTCCCGGTTTGGGAAAAAAATCCCGGGCTTGAGGAGAATTCCACGGTTTTAGGGAAAAATCTCACGGTTTTGGGAAGAAAATTGAGGGTTCAGAGAGGGGATTTGGGGGCTCAGGGATCAGATTTTGGGGTTCAGGGAGGGATTTTTGGGTTCAGAGATGAATTTTTGGGGTTCACTGGAGGATTTTGATCCCGTTTTTCCCCTTTTCCCAGGAAAAATCCAAACTGGAGAGCGAATTGGCCAATTTTGGGCCGCGGATCAACGACATCAAACGCATCATCCAGGGCCGGGAGCGGGAGATGAAGGACCTGAAGGAGAAAATGAACCAGGTTTGGGGGGAATTTGGGGGATTTGGGGAAAAATTCCTGGGCTTTGGAGGAAAATCCTCGGTTTGGGGGGAGGAAATCCCTGGTTTGCAGAACTTGCTCCAGTTTTGGAGAGAAATTCCCCCAGTTTTTGGGAGAATTCCCTGATTTGGGGGGAAGAGGAGATGAGCCGGGTTTGGGAGGATTTTGAGGGGGATTTGGGGGATTTTTGGGGTCCCCCAGATTTGGGGGGGCCCTGACTTTGCCCCCCCAGGTGGAGGACGAGGTTTTTGAGGAGTTCTGCCGGGAAATCGGGGTCAGGAACATCCGGGAATTCGAGGAGGAGAAGGTGAAGAGGCAGAACGAGATCGCCAAGAAAAGGTCAGGGCACCCCAAAACCGGGGGGGAATCCCTGAAACCCCCCAGGGGACCCCAAAACACCTTCAGGGCCCCCCCAAACCCTTCATGGGCTCCCCAAAAATCCTCTCAGGACCTCCCCAAAACCTCTCAGGGACCCCAAAACCCATCTCAGGACTCCCCAAACCCCTCAGGGACCCCAAAACCCATCTCAGGACTCCCCAAACCCCTCAGGGACCCCAAAAATCCTCTCAGGACCTCCCCAAAGCCCTCAGGGACCCCAAAAATCCTCTCAGGACTCTCCAAAGCCCTCAGGGACCCCAAAACCCATCTCAGGACTCCCCAAACCCCTCAGGGACCCCAAAACCCATCTCAGGACTCCCCAAACCCCTCAGGGACCCCAAAACCCATCTCAGGACTCCCCAAACCCCTCAGGGACCCCAAAACCCATCTCAGGACTCCCCAAAGCCCCTCAGGGACCCCAAAACCCATCTCAGGACTCCCCAAACCCCTCAGGGACCCCAAAACCCTTCAAGGACCTCCCCAAAACCCTCAGGGACCCCAAAACCCATCTCAGGACTCCCCAAACCCCTCAGGGACCCCAAAACCCATCTCAGGACTCCCCAAAACCCCTCAGGGACCCCAAAACCCATCTCAGGACTCCCCAAAGCCCTCAGGGACCCCAAAACCCATCTCAGGACTCCCCAAAGCCCTCAGGGACCCCAAAACCCATCTCAGGACTCCCCAAAGCCCTCAGGGACCCCAAAACCCATCTCAGGACTCCCCAAACCCCTCAGGGACCCCAAAACCCATCTCAGGACTCCCCAAAGCCCTCAGGGACCCCAAAAATCCTCTCAGGACTCCCCAAACCCCTCAGGGACCCCAAAACCCCTCTCAGGACTCCCAAAGCCCTCAGGGACCCCAAAACCCATCTCAGGACTCCCCAAAGCCCTCAGGGACCCCAAAACCCATCTCAGGACTCCCCAAAGCCCTCAGGGACCCCAAAACCCATCTCAGGACTCCCCAAAGCCCCTCAGGGACCCCAAAACCCATCTCAGGACTCCCCAAACCCCTCAGGGACCCCAAAACCCATCTCAGGACTCCCCAAAGCCCCTCAGGGACCCCAAAACCCATCTCAGGACCTCCCCAAACCCCTCAGGGACCCCAAAACCCATCTCAGGACTCCCCAAAGCCCCTCAGGGACCCCAAAACCCATCTCAGGACCTCCCCAAACCCCTCAGGGACCCCAAAACCCATCTCAGGACTCCCCCAAACCCCTCAAGGACCCCAAAAATCCTCTCAGGACTCCCCAAACCCCTCAGGGACCCCAAAAATCCTCTCAGGACCTCCCCAAACCCCTCAGGGACCCCAAAACCCATCTCAGGACTCCCCAAAACCCCTCAAGGACCCCAAAACCCATCTCAGGACTCCCCAAAGCCCCTCAGGGACCCCAAAACCCATCTCAGGACTCCCCAAACCCCTCAGGGACCCCAAAACCCATCTCAGGGCTCCCCAAACCCCTCAGGGACCCCAAAACCCATCTCAGGACTCCCCAAACCCCTCAGGGACCCCAAAACCCATCTCAGGACTCCCCAAAGCCCCTCAGGGACCCCAAAACCCATCTCAGGACTCCCCAAAGACCCTCAGGGACCCCAAAACCCATCTCAGGACTCCCCAAAGCCCTCAGGGACCCAAAAATCCTCTCAGGACCTCCCCAAACCCCTCAGGGACCCCAAAACCCATCTCAGGACTCCCCAAACCCTCAGGGACCCCAAAAATCCTCTCAGGACCTCCCCAAACCCCTCAGGGACCCCAAACCCATCTCAGGACTCCCCAAACCCCTCAGGGACCCCAAAACCCATCTCAGGACTCCCCAAAGCCCTCAGGGACCCCAAAACCCATCTCAGGACTCCCCAAACCCCTCAGGGACCCCAAAACCCATCTCAGGACTCCCCAAAGCCCTCATGGACTCCCCAAAACCCATCTCAGGACTCCCCAAAGCCCTCAGGGACCCCAAAACCCATCTCAGGACTCCCCAAAGCCCTCAGGGACCCCAAAACCCATCTCAGGACTCCCCAAACCCCTCAGGGACCCCAAAACCCATCTCAGGACTCCCCAAAGCCCTCAGGGACCCCAAAACCCATCTCAGGACTCCCCAAAGCCCTCAGGGACCCCAAAACCCATCTCAGGACTCCCCAAACCCCTCAGGGACCCCAAAACCCATCTCAGGACTCCCCAAACCCCTCAGGGACCCCAAAACCCATCTCAGGACTCCCCAAAGCCCCTCAGGGACCCCAAAAATCCTCTCAGGACCTCCCCAAACCCCTCAGGGACCCCCAAAACCCATCTCAGGACTCCCCAAACCCCTCAGGGACCCCAAAAATCCTCTCAGGACCTCCCCAAAGCCCTCAGGGACCCCAAAACCCATCTCAGGACTCCCCAAAGCCCTCAGGGACCCCAAAAATCCACTCAGGACCTCCCCAAACCCCTCAGGGACCCCAAAACCCATCTCAGGACTCCCCAAACCCCTCAGGGACCCCAAAACCCATCTCAGGACTCCCCAAACCCCTCAGGGACCCCAAAACCCCTCTCAGGACTCCCCAAACCCCTCAGGGACCCCAAAACCCATCTCAGGACTCCCCAAACCCCTCAGGGACCCCAAAACCCATCTCAGGACTCCCCAAACCCCTCAGGGACCCCAAAACCCATCTCAGGACTCCCCAAACCCCTCAGGGACCCCAAAACCCATCTCAGGACTCCCCAAACCCCTCAGGGACCCCAAAAATCCTCTCAGGACTCCCCAAGCCCTCAGGGACCCCAAAAATCCTCTCAGGACTCCCCAAACACCTCAGGGACCCCAAAACCCATCTCAGGACTCCCCAAACACCTCAGGGACCCCAAAACCCATCTCAGGACTCCCCAAAGCCCTCAGGGACCCCAAAACCCATCTCAGGACTCCCCAAAGCCCTCAGGGACCCCAAACCCCATCTCAGGACTCCCCAAACCCCTCAGGGACCCCAAAACCCATCTCAGGACTCCCCAAAACCCCTCAAGGAGCCCCCAAACCCTTCAAGGACCTCGGGGAACCTCCCAAAATCCACTCGGGGTCCCCCAAAATCCACTCGGGGTCCCCCAAAATCCACTCGGGGTCCCCCAAAACCCTCGGGGGGGTCCCCCAAAACCCTCGGGGGGGTCCCCCAGCAGCCAGGGAGCCCCTCGGGGACCCCGCTGAGGTTTTGGGGTGCCCCAGGCTGGAGTTTGAGAACCAGAAGACGCGGCTGGGGATCCAGCTGGACTTCGAGCGCAATCAGCTCCGCGAGGACCAGGAGAAGGTGCTGATGTGGGAGCAGGGAGTGCGCAAGGACGAGGCCGAGATCGAGAAGCTCAAGAAGGTTTGGGGGTTCAGGGGTTTTTGGGGAGGTTTTGGGGGTTTTTTCTGAGTTTTTGGGGGCTTTTGGGGCTGTTTTCTGGGGTGATTTAGGGTGGTTTTGGGGCTGTTTCCTGGGGTGATTTGAGGTGTTTTTAGGGCTGGTTTTTGGGGTGATTTAGGGTGGTTTTGGAGCTGGTTTTTTGGGTGGTTTTGGGGCTGTTTCCTGGGGTGATTTAGGGTGGTTTTGGGCTATTTTTTGGGGTGGTTTTGGGGCTGTTTTTTGGGGTGATTTGAGGTGTTTTTGGGGCTGTTTCCTGGGGTGATTTGGGGTGTTTTTGGGCTATTTTTTGGGGTGGTTTTGGGGCTGTTTTCTGGGTGATTTGGGGTGTTTTAGGCCTGTTTTCTGGGGTGATTTAGGGTGTTTTTGGGGCTGTTTTTTTGGGGTGATTTAGGGTGTTTTTAGGGCTGTTTCCTGGGGTGATTTGGGGTGGTTTTTGGGGCTGTTTTTTTGGAGTGATTTAGGGTGTTTTTAGGGCTGTTTTTTGGGGGTGATTTAGGGTGTTTTTGGGCTATTTTTTTGGGTGGTTTTGGGGCTGTTTTTTTTGGGGTGATTTGGGGTGGTTTTGGGGCTGTTTTCTGGGGTGATTTAGGGTGGTTTTTGGGCTGTTTTCTGGGGTGATTTGGGGTGGTTTTGGGGCTGTTTTCTGGGGTGATTTGGGGTGGTTTTGGGGCTGTTTTCTGGGGTGATTTAGGGTGGTTTTGGGCTATTTTTTGGGGTGTTTTTGGGGCTGGTTTTTTGGGGTGATTTAGGGTGGTTTTGGGCTATTTTTCGGGGTGTTTTTGGGGCTGTTTCCTGGGGTGATTTAGGGTGTTTTTGGAGCTGTTTTGTGGGGTGATTTAGGGTGTTTTTGGGCTATTTTTTAGGGTGTTTTTGGGCTGTTTTCTGGGGTGATTTGAGGTGGTTTTGGGCTGTTTTCTGGGGTGATTTAGGGTGTTTTTGGGGCTGTTTCCTGGGGTGATTTGGGGTGGTTTTGGGGCTGTTTTCTGGGGTGATTTGGGGTGGTTTTGGGCTGGTTTTTGGGGTGATTTAGGGTGGTTTTGGGCTATTTTTTGGGGTGTTTTTGGGGCTGTTTTCTGGGGTGATTTGAGGTGGTTTTGGGGCTGTTTTTTTGGGTGGTTTTGGGGCTGTTTTCTGGGGTGATTTGGGGTGGTTTTTGGGGCTGTTTTGTGGGGTGATTTAGGGTGGTTTTGGGCTATTTTTTGGGGTGGTTTTGGGGCTGTTTTCTGGGGTGATTTGAGGTGTTTTTGGGGCTGTTTTCTGGGGTGATTTGGGGTGTTTTTAGGGCTGTTTTTTTGGGGTGATTTAGGGTGGTTTTGGGGCTGTTTTCTGGGGTGATTTGGGGTGTTTTTGGGGCTGTTTTTTGGGGGTGATTTAGGGTGTTTTTGGGCTATTTTTCGGGGTGTTTTTGGGGCTGTTTTCTGGGGTGATTTGGGGTGGTTTTTGGGGCTGGTTTTTGGGGTGATTTGGGGTGGTTTTAGGGCTGGTTTTTGGGGTGATTTAGGGTGTTTTTGGGGCTGTTTCCTGGGGTGATTTGGGGTGTTTTTGGGCTATTTTTTGGGGTGGTTTTGGGGCTGTTTTAGGGCTATTTTTGGGGGTGGTTTTGGGGCTGTTTCCTGGGGTGATTTAGGGTGTTTTTGGGCTATTTTCTGGGGTGATTTGGGGTGGTTTTAGGCTGGTTTTTTGGGGTGATTTAGGGTGGTTTTGGGCTATTTTTTGGGGTGGTTTTGGGGCTGTTTCCTGGGGTGATTTGGGGTGGTTTTGGGGCTGTTTTCTGGGGTGATTTGAGGTGGTTTTGGGCTATTTTTTGGGGTGTTTTTAGGGCTGTTTTCTGGGGTGATTTAGGGTGTTTTTGGGCTATTTTTCGGGGTGTTTTTGGGGCTGTTTTTTTGGGGTGATTTAGGGTGTTTTTGGGGCTGTTTTCTGGGGTGATTTGGGGTGGTTTTGGGGCTGTTTTCTGGGGTGATTTAGGGTGTTTTTGGGGCTGTTTTCTGGGGTGATTTAGGGTGTTTTTAGGGCTGTTTTTCTGGGGTGATTTAGGGTGTTTTTAGGGCTGGTTTCTGGGGTGATTTAGGGTGTTTTTGGGGCTGTTTTCTGGGGTGATTTGGGGTGGTTTTGGAGCTGTTTTTTGGGGTGATTTAGGGTGTTTTTGGGGCTGTTTTCTGGGGTGATTTGGGGTGGTTTTGGGGCTGGTTTTTTGGGTGATTTTGGGTGGTTTTAGGGCTGTTTTTTGGGGATGATTTAGAGTGGTTTTGGGCTGTTTTGGGTTGATTTTGGTGTGTTTTTGGGGCTGTTTCCTGGGGTGATCTGAGGTGTTTTTAGGGCTGTTTTTTGGGGTGTTTTTAGGGCTGTTTTTTTGGGTGATTTAGGGTGTTTTGGGGCTGTTTCCTGGGGTGATTTAGGGTGTTTTTAGGGCTGTTTCCTGGGGTGATTTGAGGTGTTTTTGGGCTGTTTTGGGTTGATTTTGGTGTGTTTTGGGGCTGTTTTTTTGGGTGATTTAGGGTGTTTTTGGGCTATTTTTTTGGGTTGATTTTGGTGTGTTTTGGGGCTGTTTTCTGGGGTGATTTGGGGTGGTTTTGGGGCTGTTTCCTGGGTGATTTGAGGTGTTTTTGGAGCTGTTTTTCTGGGGTGATTTAGGGTGGTTTTGGGCTATTTTTTGGGGTGTTTTTGGGGCTGTTTTCTGGGGTGATTTGAGGTGTTTTTGGGGCTGTTTCCTGGGGTGATTTAGGGTGTTTTTGGGCTATTTTTCGGGGTGTTTTTGGGGCTGTTTTCTGGGGTGATTTGGGGTGTTTTTGGAGCTGTTTTCTGGGGTGATTTGGGGTGGTTTTGGGGTTGTTTTCTGGGGTGATTTAGGGTGGTTTTAGGGCTGTTTTTTGGGGTGTTTTTGGGGCTATTTTCTGGGGTGATTTGGGGTGGTTTTGGGGCTGGTTTTTTGGGTGTTTTTGGGGCTGTTTTTTGGGGTGATTTGAGGTGTTTTTAGGGCTGTTTTTTGGGATGATTTAGGGTGTTTTTAGGGCTGTTTTTTGGGGTGTTTTTAGGGCTGTTTCCTGGGGTGATTTGGGGTGGTTTTTGGGGTTGTTTTCTGGGGTGATTTAGGGTGGTTTTAGGGCTGTTTTTTGGGGTGTTTTTGGGGTATTTTCTGGGGTGATTTGAGGTGGTTTTGGGGCTGTTTCCTGGGGTGATTTAGGGTGGTTTTGGGCTATTTTTGGGGTGTTTTTGGGGCTGTTTTTTTGGGGTGATTTAGGGTGGTTTTGGGCTATTTTTTGGGGTGTTTTTGGGGCTGTTTCCTGGGGTGATTTAGGGTGGTTTTGGGGCTGTTTTCTGGGGTGATTTAGGGTGGTTTTGGGCTATTTTTTGGGGTGTTTTTAGGGCTGTTTTTTGGGGTGATTTAGGGTGTTTTTGCGCTGTTTTGGGTTGATTTTGGTGTGTTTTGCCCCCCAGGAGGAGCAGCGGCACATGAAGATCATCGACGAGACGATGGCGCAGCTGCAGGACCTCAAGAACCAACACCTGGCCAAGAAGTCGGAGGTGAACGACAAAAACCACGAGATGGACGAGATCCGCAAGAAGCTGGGCGGGGCCAACAAGTGAGGGCGGGGCAAGAGGGGGCGGGGCCAACAAGTGAGGGCGGGGCCAAAGGGCGGGGCCAGCAAGTGAGGGCGGGGCCAAAGGGGGTGGGGCCAGAGTGGGGTGGGGCCAACAAGTGAGGGCGGGGCCAAAGGGAGCGGGGCCAACAAGTGAGGGTGGGGCCAAGGGGTGGGGCCAAAAGGGGTGGGGCCAACAGGTGAGGGTGGGGTCAAAGGGGTGGGGCTGAGTTAATGACTGAGGGAGGGGCTCAAGGGGTGGGGCCAGAAGAAGGGGGAAGGACCCTGTGGGTGTGTCCCTGTGGCTGTGTCCCCATGGTCCCCATGACCGTGTCCCCATGCTGTGTCCCTCTGGCCGTGTCCCCATGGTCCCGTGTCCCTGTGTCCCCGTGTCCCCCTGGCCATGTCCCCATGTCCCCGTGTCCCTGTGTCTCCGTGTCCCCACGCCGTGTCCCCCTGGCCGTGTCCCCATGGTCCTGTGTCCCTGTGACCATGTCCCCACGCCGTGTCCCTGTGTCCCCGTGTCCCCATGACTGTGTCCCCACACCGTGTCCCCCTGGCCATGTCCCCATGTCCCCGTGTCCCCACACCGTGTCCCCCTGGCCATGTCCCCATGTCCCCGTGTCCCCCTGGCCGTGTCCCCACGCCGTGTCCCCCTGGCCATGTCCCTGTGTCCCCGTGTCCCTGTGACCATGTCCCCACGCCGTGTCCCCATGTCCCCGTGTCCCCTGCCGTGTCCCTGTGTCCCCGTGTCCCCGTGACCGTGTCCCCACGCCGTGTCCCCCTGGCCATGTCCCCGTGTCCCCATGTCCCCGTGTCCCCGTGACCGTGTCCCCCTGGCTGTGTCCCCATGACCGTGTCCCCCTGGCCATGTCCCCATGTCCCCCTGGCCGTGTCCCTGTGTCCCCATGTCCCCATGTCCCCGTGTCCCCACGCCGTGTCCCCATGTCCCCATGTCCCCGTGTCCCCACGCCGTGTCCCCCTGGCCATGTCCCCATGTCCCCGTGTCCCCACGCCGTGTCCCCCTGGCCGTGTCCCCATGTCCCCCTGGCCATGTCCCCATGTCCCCGTGTCCCCATGACCGTGTCCCCACGCCGTGTCCCCCTGGCCATGTCCCCATCTCCCTGTGACCGTGTCCCCACGCCATGTCCCCATGTCCCCGTGTCCCCGTGACCGTGTCCCCACGCCGTGTCCCCCTGGCCATGTCCCCATGTCCCCGTGTCCCTGTGACCGTGTCCCCACGCCGTGTCCCTCAGGGAGATGACACACCTGCAGAAGGAGGTGACGGCCATCGAGACGAAGCTGGAGCAGAAGCGCAGTGACCGCCACAACCTCCTGCAGGCCTGCAAGATGCAGGACATCCGTCTGCCGCTGGCGCGCGGCTCCATGGACGACATCAGCCAGGAGGAGGTGGGGACACCCCTGTCCCCCCCCCCAGTGTCCCCCCAGTGTCCCCCCAGTGTCCCCCCAGTGTCCCCTGAGCCCTGCTGGTCCCTCTCGTGTCCCCTCAGGGCGGTGGCACCGGGGAGGAGCCCGGGGGGAGCTCCCAGCGCAGCTCCAGCCTCTACGCCCGCGAGGCCCTGATCGAGATCGACTACAGCGACCTCCCCGAGGAGCTCAAGGTGAGCCACACCTGGCCACGCCCTGGCCACGCCCTGAGCCACACCTGGCCATGCCCTGGCCATGCCCTGAGCCACACCTGGCCACGTCCTGAGCCACCCTGAGCCACCCCCTGAGCCACACCCTGAGCCACCCTGACCACACCCTGAGCCACACCTGGCCACACCCTGATCCTGCCATGGCCACACCCTGATCCTGCCATGGCCACACCCTGACCCTGCCCTGGCCACACCCTGAGCCACACCCTGAGCCTGCCCTGACCCTGCCCTGGCCACACCCTGAGCCACACCTGGCCATGCCCTGAGCCACACCCTGAGCCACACCCTGAGCTGCCCTGGCCACACCCTGAGCCACCCTGGCCACACCCTGAGCCACACCCTGACCTGCCCTGGCCACACCCTGACCCTGCCCTGAGCCACACCCTGGCCACACCCTGAGCCACACCCTGACCCTGCTCTGACATTGGGACCCACCCACTCTGCCCCACACATTCTGGGGTCCCCCGCTTCCTGTCCCCCCCTGTCCCACCCATGAGCCGTGTCCCCACATGTCCCCCCGTGTCCCCACATGTCCCCCCGGTGTCCCCCGGTGTCCCCAGGACGCGCAGGCGGAGGAGGAGATCCGGCAGGAGATGGCGGCGCTGCAGCAGCGGCTGACGGAGCAGCAGAGCGTCCTGCAGCGCATCGCTGCTCCCAACATGAAAGCCATGGAGAAACTGGAGAGTGTCCGGGACAAATTCCAGGAGACCTCGGATGGTGGGACAGGGGGACACGGGGGGACACGGGAGGGACACGGGGGGACACGGGAGGGACACGGGGGGGGACACGGGGGGACACGGGGGACATGGGGGGGACACGGGGGGACACGGGGGGGACAGGGGGACACAGGGGGGACACAGGGGGGACACGGGAGGGGACACGGGGGGGACACGGGGGGGACAGGGAGGGACATGGGGGGGGACACGGGGGGGACACGGGGGACACGGGGGGGGACACGAGGGGGACAGGGAGGGACATGGGGGGGACACGGGGGGGACACGGGGAGGACACAGGAGGGACACGGGGGAGACACGGGGGGGACACGGGGGGACACGGGAGGGACACGGGGGGGACACAGGGGGGACAGGGGGGGGACACGGGGGGGACACGGGGGGGACACGGGGGGGTCACAGGAAAGCCTCCACAACGAGTTCCACAAGCCCAAAGGGGCAGGGGGGGACACCCAGGCTTGGGGACACCCAATTGTCCAGGACACACCGGTGCTCCCCTGGCTGTCCCCAACGTCCCCTCATGTCCCTGCTGTCCCCTGATGTCCCCTGGCTGTCCCCAATGTCCCCTCATGTCCCCAATGTCCCTGCTGTCCCCTGCTGTCCCCTGGCTGTCCCCAATGTCCCCTCATGTCCCTGCTGTCCCCTGGCTGTCCCCAATGTCCCCTCATGTCCCTGCTGTCCCCTGCTGTCCCCTGGCTGTCCCCAATGTCCCTGGCTGTCCCCAATGTCCCCTCATGTCCCTGCTGTCCCCTGCTGTCCCCAATGTCCCCTCATGTCCCCAATGTCCCCTGCTGTCCCCAATGTCCCCTGGCTGTCCCCAATGTCCCCTGCTGTCCCCTGCTGTCCCCAATGTCCCCTGGCTGTCCCCAATGTCCCCTGCTGTCCCCTGCTGTCCCCAATGTCCCTGCTGTCCCCTGGCTGTCCCCTGCTGTCCCCTCATGTCCCTGCTGTCCCCTGCTGTCCCCTGGCTGTCCCCAATGTCCCCTCATGTCCCTGCTGTCCCCTGCTGTCCCCTGGCTGTCCCCAATGTCCCCTGCTGTCCCCTGGCTGTCCCCAATGTCCCCTGCTGTCCCCTGGCTGTCCCCAATGTCCCCTGATGTCCCCTGCTGTCCCCTGCTGTCCCCTCATGTCCCTGCTGTCCCTGCTGTCCCCTGGCTGTCCCCAGAGTTCGAGGCCGCGCGCAAACGCGCCAAGAAGGCCAAGCAGGCGTTTGAGCAGATGAAGAAGGAGAGGTTCGACCGCTTCAACTCCTGCTTCGAGGCCGTGGCCACCAACATCGACGAGATCTAA